>NC_134024.1:31409054-31554054 GCF_040712315.1 Castanea sativa | reverse complement strand
TGGTACCTTCATTTTTATGTTTCCTAGGTTTTTGTCAGTCCCATCTTGCCATCTTGGATCCCTTCGAAAACCTCTACCCCTCCTTTCTCCCTTTTGAATAAACCTGCCCTCATTGTTCAATGAAACTTGATCTTCTTCATCTTCAGACTCATCATCGTGGTAGTCATCAGAATCATTTATGCGAGAACGCCTTTCTTGCCTTCTAGCATTAGGGCCTCTTTGGGGATGCTCTTCACGCAAAGTAGCAATAACAGTGTCTTACCTATCCATCTGATCCCTAATCTCATTAAACATCACGTTCATGCGTTCAAATTGTTGTTGCATAGCTTGCAAAATGATGGACGACTCCTCCCCTCCTTCCCTGTTTGATGTTTCGCCCCTGGAAGACATACTTTTGAAACAACTAAGAATTGTTAGAAATAATTCCTCACAACACTCCCTCATGTGTTTGCACTCAAATTATGTCACTCCCACTCGTGTTTCACTCTTAAATTGGCTTTTTTCCGATATTAGTCTCACACTCTCTTGCCTTTTTCCACTCGTAGCTTCCTCTTTTCAGTTCTGCATTAAACTAATAAACTTGATCAAGAAATTCAACTTGTAGTGTAAAAACAAATACCACAGCAAGAAAATATGACAGAAACAATAAATTAAAGGAAGAGGACAAAAGAAAACGTTATTCTCGTTTGAGAGAATTGAAACTATAAACAATTTTTTTTTTTTTTTCTAATTCTTTTCTGATGTCTTTTTTTTAACGTTTTTTTTTACGTTTTTTTTTTTTTTTTTTTTTTTTTTTGGGCTAGGTGCACGATTTTAACCTAGTGCACTTCAACAAAAACAAAAAAAATAAGAACGATGAATGAAGAACACAAAAGAAACAAGATAGGATGATAACAGGAAACAAAAGATAAAGAGATAGGAAACTGATTTTAGAACCTGTGCTCTGATACCAAATGATGCGAACCTCAATCGACACGCTTTGAGACCCAACAAACAATATTGAAATATTTGCCCAAGAAAGCTAAAATTCAGATTTTTGATAGAAACCCTGACCCAACGTTTATAATCAAAACGCGAACCAAAGGTATAAGTTGACCTTGACCCAATGATTATAAAGAATCACGAACTGAAAGTATAAAGTTTGAACACCACAAGGAAGAATCCTTGATAAGTTCACAGTTCCTGAAGAACCAAAAGAAGAGCAAAGCCTCACCTTTTTTTATTTTTATTCAATAATCTTATGAAAAACGTTTACAGACTTTAGGGCCTATTTAAGAGCTCCATAAAACTTGACAGACAAGAAAATATATTCTAAAATAACTCCTAATTGATACCTTACCATATCAAGAATCAAATTTGACCTAAAAAGCATTAAATGCACCTAAAAACAAGGAAAATACCTAAAAAACGTTTTAAATAATAAAAGCCCTAAATTCAGGTAGATTTGGTCTGAAATAACAGCTCCAGAATAGAAAAAAATCTCCATTAACTGATATAGAGCTGGAAAGTCAATCAACCACTAATCCACGACATAAATCACTCCCAATTAAGCTAGATCAGCCCTCAATAGCTTGAATTAAATTTATTACACCTTCATCTTCCTTTGGGCCAAGCTTGGAATGTCTTGTGCAAGAATCAGCCCAAATCTCTTAAATCAGCCTATTAAGTGCTTCTTTGATCTTCTTGGATCTTGCTCTTGTAATAGGCCCAACTGGAAGATGCAATGGATCCTTGAATGCTTGTTGATTCTCATCGAAAGTATTCAACGATCCTTTAGTAATCAAAAATCAAAAATAAAAAGATGTTCTTGAAAAATCTTTATAAAGAATGTCTGAAAAAGGTTTCTTGGAATGAGATCAATAGTTTTTGCCTTAATAAATAATAGAGAAAGGTTTTGAAAATCCAAAAAGGTGCTTGGTGGTTGTGTGCGAAGAAAGTCAGAGTTAGAAAAGAGTTTTAGAAGATTTTAGGTGAAAATTCAACTCTCTCTTGCTAGGGTTTGAGTTTGGAGGCATAAGGTTGTATTTATATGTTTATACTAGGGTTTTCAAGCTCAATTAGAGGGTTTTGGACGTTCCAAAAGGTCTAGGGGCCGAGTCCCATCAAAGAGGGAGGCTTAGGGCCCTAAAACCTAAAGTTTTGAGGTTTTGGAATGGGCCCTGCGTACACAGGTTTGTGCATGCATACGCATGCATCCCTAAAAACCCTAATTTTGATAGCTTTGATGGCCCGACATCAAACGGTCATAACTCACTCAATTTAATCAAAATTAGGAAAATTTTATATTTAGATTGAAGCCTTGGATGTCTACTTTCCAATAAAATAATCCTTACCCAAACATTCTTTATGGATCAAAAGTTATGGTCAAAACAATGAGCAAAAATCATTTTTCAACACGGTTTTCAAAGCGATTTAAGTAATTTTGAGTTATGACTACTTCCAAACTATCAAAATAACTTCAATTACCTTTTGTAGACATGTCAAGCTCATTGTCGGGACTGGAGACCAAAGTTTATTAACCAAGTACAAAATGAGGTGTCTATAGCGTGCCTTGTAGACCGAGAATGGCTTTGACTTATGTGGTCTAAATGAATGGATGTAGCCCTTATGTTGTGAGATCGGGCTATTTCATGGTCCCTTCTATGCTTAAGGTTCACAAACTCATCCCTATGCCTGGATCCTACAAACTCTTGTCCTTCGCTCTGAGTTATAGTTTAACATCTCCTTGAGTTTGCCATCTTTTAATCACAAAATACTATGAGTAAGGATGTAAGGTGACCTTCCCACAGACGGTGCCAATTGTAGGGGGCAAAACCAAGAATCAGGCCTAATCTAAGCAAGAATGGGTTGAAAAGCAAGCCCGACGATATTAATTTATAAAGACGGGTTATTAAGGTCAATCCTTCAAATTTTAATAGCTTTACTTAGTGATTTTAAAGAAAGAAAAAACTTCCAAGGCAAATGTTTAAGAAGAAAATGATAGATTGAAAGGCAATGATTCTTATTCAAGATCTTCCTCAGTTTAGCTGAGAAGAGGTGATTCTTTGGATTACACACTTCTTGGCAGTAAAACTCTTAGTTCTTCTCTCTCTTTCCCCTTTTCCCTCCTTTTTTTTCCTGATTCCCTTTCTTAGAGGAGCTTCCTCCCTTTATATAGCAAATGGGATTGCATCTCAACCTTCCACTTGGATTGCTATTGATCCTTACTTGGATAGTTGTCCCATCTTTGTCTTGCTGGTGGTGGTAGAGTAAGTTACAAACTGTAAGGACGCTATTTAGGGGTCATTCTGCCATTAATGCTACAGGCTGAGTTAGTACAATGCATTTAATGTGGAGCTGATGAGTGCTTTATCAAGAAGTTTCTTGACTTGCCTGCATGTCTCTACTTTCTTCCTCAGGCCCTATCCTATTGGTTTTAGGGGGGGACCCTAGTTTCCTGAGGGGACTTCGCTCCTCAACCTCCTCGAACGGAATACTATCCCCGGTTTTCTATATTTAGTTGTCTTGTTTGGGTTGGGCCAATTTAATGAACAGTGAGGCCTAATTGCCTCTTCGGGATGTTTTCATGCCATGTGCCTTTGCTTCTCAAGTTCCTCCCTTCCACATCAATAGTTTGGATTCAATATAAAGAAAAATGTGTTTATCTTCATTTTTTAAAAAAAATAAATAAATTCCTAAGTTCATGCTTAATTATTAAACTAGTTGAGCTTATTTGTACTAATGTATTCATAAACAAACTTACAAATAATAGACTTGATTAAAATATTATATATGCTTATGTGTCTAATATCTTTAAAATATTATAATTAGATTTATCAGTGGCTAATATGAATTTGTAAATAAGTTCACAAAAGATCAATAATTATTCGTAATTTATTATATAAATTATTTTTTCAATTAACTAAAATAGTATATTTTTAACTATAATTTATTATTAACTAATTATTATTATTATTTGGTTAAAAGAGCATATTATTAATAAAAGCCAAAGCTAGTTTAGTACAGCAGCTGTTGGAAAATATAGGAAAAAACTTGTTTGTATCTCATACAAAACATGCGCAGTGGAAAATTAACGGATTTACTTCATTTGCAATTGATAACATGTACTATGTAAGTTTCAGAAATAGAGAACAAGAAAGCGTACCTTGGAGCGGTGAAATTCAAAACCAAAGATCAGAAACACTTGGGAATACTTTTAATCTTCACTCCAATTCCACTTAATGCCCAAGATGTGTGGTCTTTCAATCAGTTTTCATCAAAGAGAGAATAGGAGAGTGTCCAACACTCACATACAAACCATTTCATTCGTTGTATAAAAAACACTTATGAAAAGGTCTCATGAAAAACCCTCTTAGAAATTCTGTATGTTTTTCTCCTTATATATAACTAATTATCTAATTGGGCTAGCTTTTTGACCCATTCCAATTAGGCTCTTGTGTGTGGCTTGGAGTGGGACCAAAAGGGACCAATAAGACACTAGCTCCAATGGGCCTTGGACTTTTTTGCCAACTCTTGACAAGTCCAAAATTACCATTAACTATATTTAATACCACTATATAAATATAGTTGCACTCTAGGCCTTATCTATAAATTATATCCCAAGACTTTATTGTACATGCAACCCCTTCATAAAATATTCGTAGTAATACAAAGTCATGAATATAGACTACCACTTTGAAGATTACTACATCTTAATCCTTGAGTACCCGGTTTAATCCTTTAAGTTATTCATTACTAAAGTGGTTGGGCCCAACTCTTTGAATAACCAGACCCGTTAAACTTATCTCAAGGGAATATTTTGTATCTCCGTTAAGAGAATATGAATTCGATCTTGAGAATATATGTTCCATCAACGCTAAATGTGGCTGCCCAACATACTGAGGTTTTGACCATAACTAATAGATCTCACTCCTGATATATGTCTTAACTCTTAAAACATATCAACATACCAACTAGAAATCTCCATTTCCATGATCAAGACAAATCATCTTAGTTGATATGTTATAGTCTTCACAGATGAAATGTCCAATTTCATCACCGACTACGAACTACATTTTTAGTTTACAAGGAACTTGTGATTTACATCTTCTATGACTAAATCACATACAATGCATCTCATGGACTAAGATAATGTCCCATTATCTCATTTATAAATAGTCTCATATAATTAAACAATTTAATTATTTATAACATGCCAATAGATTGGATTTTAGGGCATAAACCCCAACAATCTCCCACTTGCCCTCAAAGACAATTTATAATACATATCCGACACTTATCTCCCTTTAGAGTAATTCATAATCACTCTAAGGCAAGGCTTAGAAACAAGTTTCAATTAAATTTATTACATAAATTATCTTTTCTACTACTACTACTTCTCACGTACTCATATCTCTCTAATGAGATGATACTTACGCTTTAATGTGTATCTTCACCACCTAGAGTGAACACATATCTTGAAGTCCAACTTCATGATGTGTATCTTTACCACCAAGGATGAACACATATCTTGAAGTCCTACTTCGTGAATCACAATCAAACTACAAGTCAGTATTTGTACATCTAGTATCTATCAAAACCTCACTTCTGTGGACAAGCATATAATCCTTCATATTCCTAAGATATTTGAGTATATGCTTTACTTCCACTAAATTAAGTGATCTTTGATTTATTTGTTATTTGCTTACTCTTCTCACCGCAAAATAGATATTTAGCCTAGCATGTAGCATAGCATAAAGACTTCCTATTGATTAGTATAAGGAACCGTCTTAATATGCTCTTCCTTTTATATGTCTTAGGACCATAATCCTATATAAAGGAACTTCAAACTTAAAAGGAAAAAATAATTTCTTGAAGTATTACATGCTATACTTGGCTAGAATCTAATCTATTTAAGCAGTTTGAGATAGTCCAAACATCCTAATTTTAACAAAATTAAATTCTTAGGATGTGACCAGTCTTTCCCAAGTACTTTATATCAAACTGGACTAGACAACCAAAACTTCATTAATGACAATATCTCTACATAATTCTAAATGATTAGAATGTCATCAACATACATTAAGAAATTTATTAGTCTATATAGCTTTTACACACATATGACCTTTTAATACTTGATCAAAATCAAACAACTTGATTTCTTGATCAAAGATGATATTTTATGATTCATATGCTTGCTTTAGTCCATAAATGGAATTTAAGCAACTTGCATACTAAACACTACCGGTTCTTTGTTATATATAAGTCTAACTACATCATATAGATGTCTTTCTCAAGATTACTACTAAAAGAAGCTTTCTTGACATCCATTGCAATATTTCATCCAAATGAAATATAATGGATAAGAGAATCTAGATAGTGTCAAACTTAACTATTGGTGAAAAAATCTTTTCATAGTCAAACCATTTCTTTCTAAATAAATCTTTTCACCATTAGTCTTGACTTTGAAGGTTTGCACCTTCAAATTTATCAATTTCATTTTCTTGTAGACCTATTTGGGAACAATAGGCTTAATGCCATTAGGCGTCTCTACAAGTTTTAGACTTTAAATAGAATCTAATTCTATTTACATAACCTTGATCCAATAACCCATATTCATATCATCTATTGCCTCTATGTAGGACTGAGGATCAAATTCATATCATTGTGGAATGACTTCAAAAGTTTATTCCAAAAGTATGAATTTATTTGGTAACTAGTTGCTAACCCGTGCGATGCACGTGAAAGCTATTGACTATGAAAAAAAAAATTCAACAATGAGTAAAGAATTTAACTTTATCTCATCATAGTCATAAGAGTAATTTTAGGACCATATTATTTTACAACTTTTTGCCACAACTTTAATGTGACAGTGGTAGAATGTTGTTTATGCACGGAAAATTATTTATAATAAAATCTAAGAAATTTAGAATTAGAAGATTGGGTTAATAATATGCATATTATAGACATTTTGCTAGTTAGTATTTTAAAAAAAATGAAGAAATATTTAAGTTCTATGCTTTTATCAATCCTACTTATTCGTAGTAATAACAATATAGACAATTCAAATATGAAACAATATTAAATTTATAAAACCTAACTCCATTATCTTTTATGTTGAATCCAAACAAATAATCAATCAACCAAAAATCATAGCTTTAATTAAGAAAACAAAAAATCACATGAACCCAAATTAAAAGCATTTAAGATAAAGAATTAAAATAAACCTACTGAGACGTAAATACTAAAAACCCTAAGACTTAAAACTTCCAAATTTATAGAATCCCCAAATTCTACTTCAAAACCAAATAAAACCCTACAAATTCAACAAATTTATATATAACATACCAAATAAAAATTTATCCCTGGGTTGGAAGACATAGGTTGTAGCTTTAATTTTCTCCAAAAAAAATAGAGATGCTTCATATGCCATATACAATATAAAATAATTAGTAGAAATTTCAACCCAAAAACCAAACCTATGAAAACAATGTCAATATAAATATGGAGATTAACCCAAATACTCAAAAGAAAATCAATTCTAAACATAACAAAAGAATAAGATAGAAAGAAAAACTCAAGCACATACGAAAACATATAAAACATTCGACATAAAAGATAAAATTTATTAATAACAATATAAACAAATATCCACATATGTTGAATTGAAATTCAATAATAATAACAATATAAACAAATTCGACATAAAATTCATTAATTAAAGAAGCAATCACCTTTCATCTCAATGAAAGGACCCTATTTTTTGGTTGGAAGATAGATTGAAGATTTAGAATGTCACTGTCATGTAGTTTAATGAAATTGTATGAAGATGGTACCTAAACATCACATATGTACATGCTTGGAAATTGTAGGTTTACTCATGGGAACCGTTAATTTGTCATACTATTGCGATTCTGTTGGAGTTTGGGTTGCAGATGTATCGGTGCTTTCTGATCAGGACCAAACCTTCACAACTCCACATTATAGATATATTAGCACGGTTCTTAAATCAAATAGAAGACCAGTTCGGTGAGGGAGATCCATCTCACATTGCAAACAACCATAAAGCTTTGAAAATTAAAAGCAAGAAATTCCAAAAGCATGAGTTTAGCCGTTAGAGAGACATGTTCTAGAATCTTCTTTCCTATTGGACCTCTTTACTGTAGTGTGAGCAGCACTTGGTTAACACTGCATACTGGACTCCCTAAACCCCTAAACAAAAGACCCAAAAAATTGAAGCCACAAATTAGAAACACATACCCGTGGTGGTAGACTTAGCTTGGCAGCAGGCTGAGGGGTTGTAGTGGAACCATTCAGAATTTGGAGTTTGGACTGAGGGTTTGTTTTCTCCATCTAGTTTATATGGTTGGGTTGTTGAAGGGTACTTAGGGTTTGTTTTCTCCGTCTGGTTTAGATATATATATATATATATATATATATATATATATATATATATATATATATATGATAATGATGAGTTTAAGTTTAAGTTGGACTTGTTAGAGTGACAGAGTTTCACTTCTTGTTAAGTTTGGACTAAACAAAAATAATTTGATTTAAAAAAAAAATGATAATGATTTATTTTTTAAATATTGTGTTGACGCGAAAAATTGTAAGAGTTTCAGAGGCTTCGGTTATACACACACACACACACACACACACACACTAAATTGTGGAATACATGGGAAAACTTTGCATAAATGTATAATGTATCATGTATAAGATTCAAAGCTGAAATTATTAAAGCATAACGAACATATTTGATCACACAACAAAGAAATATAAGAGAAAGATGTGGCCACAGTCAAAAGACTAATCAATGGCTATATAGTTGACAAATTCAGTTATTGCAAAAAATGAACCCAAAAATTCAAATGTTAAAACTTTCAAAAGGCCAAAAAATTTAAAGAATTTAAAAATTCTGAGCCAAAAAATTATTGAAAGAAAACAAAATATATATGTCTATGTAATTACACAAAAAAGAAATATAGAGAAAGATGAGTTACCTTTAAAAGAATAATTTGTGGATATAGTTGTTGAAATCTGTTAGAAAATTTCAAATCTTGCACACAAAAAAAAAAAAAAAAAAAGTGAGAAATCAAAGAATCAGATGTTAAATTTTCCAGAAGTCCAAAAATAATAATAATAAATTAGATGTTCAGAGCCTAGAAATCATTGAAAAAAAAAAGAATATATAACTTCACAATAGAAAAAATATAACAAAAAGGTTGGTTACCCCTAGTGAAAATAGCCATAGCAATAGTGAAGCCCAAAGCATACATACATACATTTTAGATGTACTTATCATCAATTGCAATGTAACCCTAACCAAACAATGTGAGATTCTATATTCTACATTAGATTAAACCCTAAAAAGAACTTCGTTTTTTCGAATACAGTAAAAGTTTCAAGTGAATTGCAGAAGCAAAAAACCCAAAATTCAAACCAAACCCTACACTAACCAACACATGCACAAACACACACACACGCACACACACACACACACACACATATATAGATGTATATATATATCATCATCATCATCTAGATCCTAAATTCAAATTTATTAAACAAAAAAAAATAGACAATCCTACACTGATAACCCAAATAACAGAAATCGTAATTCTAACTTGAGTCTCTCTAATAAATCCTAATCCTAACATGAGTCTCTCTAATAACTCCTAATATTGTAGTCTAATTAAAGAAAAAAAAATATAATGAGATGTAAATTTGTTCAGCCAATGGTTGTAGGTGAAGATACCTTCAAAAGTAATCCATGACCGTTGAAAGTTCCAAAAGGCATAAAGAATCAGAAGATTATAATCCTAGAATTTATTGTAACAAAAAAAAAAAAAAAAAAAATATATATATATATATATATATATATATATATATATATATATATATATATATATATATGACTACTCAATAGAGATCAACCTTCATTGCACTAATAACAAATCCCTATGATCAGAACCATAATCTTCTTGAAGAGAACTATCAGGATTATGAGTTTCCAATAACGTCAATAATGTTGCTCCAAAAGGATATATATAAAGATAACTATCAATATCATGAGTTACCACGTCTAGTTTGGTCTATGAGTGCGTTAAAAGAAGCTCTCATATATTAGAAGTTAGATTGTATGTCTGTGTAAGCGCATGAGTGGAGCGACCATTAGAGGACAAACTTTTAGCGATAATGCTACTTCAGATATGCTGCTTCAGATGGAGATACAACCGCTGGTTGTGTGGTTCACGTAGGGTTTTTTTTTTGGAGTTTTTAAATGAAATTCGGTTTAAAAATAATATAAATTAACTTTAAGAGTTTTATCGGGTTTGCACTTACTTTTGGGGAAGAAAGGAAGGTTTTTAATTAGTTTTTTATTTTTATTTTTAAATATTGTGCTGATGTGGAAAATTGTAAAAGTTTCAGAGGCTTTGGTTTTATATATATAAATTAACAATCCTCCCACTACGATATTGTACTTGTGTACTAGCTATATATTTAGAATAATACTTTGTGGTGTATCTAATACAACCATCTCATTTCTAAATGTTTTTCATAGTTGTCCTACAAGAAATTCTAACATCTTCCTTCTAGAACAATTCTATGTTTTGCTTTAAGATTATTCACATAGTTATCATCAAGAACTTTGTATTTGTACTTTACAAACACTTTGTCATCTTTATGACTACCAAAACAATCTTCTGCAATTCCTTTTGGATATCCAACATAAACACACATTTTTCTATCTTTTGATTTCAATTTGTTAGACTTCCTTTCTAGCACAAGTGCTGGATATCTCCAAAAGTAGAAGTATCATATACTAGGTTTTCACCCAATCCACAATTTGACTAATGTCCTAGGAACAAACTTTTGAAATTAGTTTTAGAAAATGTATAGTAATAATTGCAGTATATCTCCAAAAGAAATAAGCAAATGGAAATGTTAATCATGTACTTTACTATTTCTAAAAGAGTCTTATTCCTCCTTCATATATGCACCACTTAAAAGAAGTTATTGAAACTATATTCCTTTACAATAAAGGAACCCTAGATTCTATTATCCTTTAAATAGAATTCAAAGACTAGGAATAAAACACAATAATGGTTCTAAAAGCCCATGATCGTATTATCTTCTAAATAGAATTCATAGACTAGGAATAAAACAAAATAATGGTTCTAAAAGCCCATTTTTCACCAATCTTGGAAAATCATTTAGATTAATAAGATCTAGACATAAGTGTCAAAACTTACATTGCTAAAGGAAGAAAACTTTTGTTTTAAAAGTAAAACATGTAAATTTCCATCTAGAAAATAATCATGGACAAAGCTTAACTTTACCAAAACCGGAAACTCTTTCCTTTTGGTCATGTTTTTTAGTCTAATTTCCTTTTGGCAACTACTAGGGCAACTAGCTTGTCCAACTGTTTGAAATTATAATTCCTATTCTTACCACCCTTACCTTTCGGTCTAGGTTAAGAATTTGGATTAAATCATATTGATCTTAGCCTTAGCTTTTAGGATGTCTTCCTTTGCATAGAACTCACTCAACAATTCAGATAGTATAAAAGAAAATCATTTTCAAAACAATCTGAATTGATCAAATGATTCTAACAAAGACTTGTGGATCATATCCATATGAGATTAACATTTAATCTCTACATCCAAGAATTCCAATTCATTTTAAAAATAAAATATTTTCATAAAATGATATAGAATTAGAACTCCTTAAGCTTTTCTTGGCACTCAATATGACTTATATTGAATATCGTCTAGTAGCACGATATTTCATACCAAAACATCTCATTTAAACTTAATATAAAGTCTAAATTTTGCTCAAAAAAAAATATAAAGTCTAAATCTAGTACTAACTCTTGCATCTCATGCTGTAGTACATTTGAGATAAAAACCAATGCAACATATTAACATTTCAATGGAGATTATGATCATATCATAAGCCATCTTCCATTAATGCATCATGCATAGGAAATTATGATAATGCTGAATCAAAACATATATATGTACTTCAGCTCCTTTAAATACCATGTCCAAAATTATATATTAGTTAATGTGATTCAATAAAAATAGTAGCTAGAGAACAAAATTATGACAATTTTATTTTGAGACTATGAACATAATTACAGGGACATTATATTTTGCATCCATAACCATATAGTATAAAACCCAAAAAACATACTATACTAGGTGCAACAACAACCCAATCCATGTCTATAATTCCTTAGTAGCAAGTCTATTATAAACGCATTAATTGGTTGAGAACTATTCTCATTATTAGTGTTATCATGATAACTCTTATCATACACCAATAATATGCTGTATTGCCTTCAGCCTCTAAGTAATAATGACATAGCTCCTTTGGGAGATT
Organism: Castanea sativa; assembly: GCF_040712315.1. NCBI lineage: Eukaryota > Viridiplantae > Streptophyta > Magnoliopsida > Fagales > Fagaceae > Castanea > Castanea sativa. The sequence goes on along the minus strand of NC_134024.1, from coordinate 31,541,685 downwards.
AACATTATACTTAGTCTAGTGTACAGCATTATCTAGAATCATGTGTAGCCACATTTCATCTCCCTTTATAATGTTTAAACTTGTAGTACCATGAAACAAAACACCCTCCTTTGGGATCGCGAGGCATATACGCCAAGACGAGGTGCTTGTTCACACTACTTTAAACAGGTAAGTTCAATATTGTAGTATTATGAAGTAAATGATAGGCCAAAAACGTATTGACCCTTTGTGATAGATTAAATTGATTAATTAGCTAAGTTATTAATTAATCAAATTAATATGCAAACGCGTGGTAGCACAAACAAATCACCAATAAACTAAAGTATGCAGCAGAAAATAAATGACACGATGATTTGTTTACGAATGGGGAAAACCTACACGGCAAAAATCCCACCGGGTGAATTTAAGGTCACCACTCCCGAAACTCCACTATTATCACAACAAGCGGTTACAAGTAAAGGAATCCCAAGTACCTTACCAACCTACAGTTGAACTCTTACCCCAATACCTAATTGGACTTGTTCTGCAGTGACAATTTCTCCTTTCGATGCACGGCTCCCAAGTACGTGACTAACCAATTGCGCGCATCCCAGTACGCGACTTACTCCTTTGCACGAATCCCAATACGTGACTAACTTTACAGCAACCCTTTAATTGTTGTACTTGATTTGCAGTAGCTTCACATAGAAACACCAATAAGATCTTCAATGTTGGTGCAAGAGACTTTACTTGGTTACAAAACCCAAAGGCATACAAGAAACGCAGCAAGAACTCTTTCTTCTGTAGGAGAAGGCTAGGGTTTCAAAAAGAAAGTCTTATGAAGTTCTCTAGGGTTAGGTTTTTCTTTTTTCACCTCCTTTAAATAGGAGCTTTAATGGGCTCTCCTATTCCAAATAGATTTACACAAATCTTGGGCTTTCCTAGTCTAATAAGAATTATACAAACCCATAAACAAATAACCTTTTAGAGTAAAAACGTTGTTGGCTATAATCTGAAACCCGTAAGCTCGATCGATTGGGACATCTGTTGAGCTTTGATGAATCTCAACAAATCGAGCTTCTGTCGAAGAGGTATCGAGACCTGCAGTTTGCACTTCTCTTAAGCAGTTCTTGAGTAATCTTCATGTCTTTAATTTAACCACTTGTACTGATCATCTTGAACCTATTTAGATTTACCCAAATACAAGTGAAGTGCGTTTTGTCAAAGGATTAGCCAACTACATAAAATATGTCCTTAACAGTAAACACCCTCCTTTGGGATCACGAGGCATATACGTCAAGATGAGGTGCCTACCCACACTACTATGAACCGATAATGGAGGCCGTGAGATCCAACCCTTATATCTCTCTCCCACTAGAAATTTTAAAACAAGTGGTTTGTCTTAAAAACATTGATCTAATCACAATTTTAACCCTACACATCAAATGTGTTTAATTGTTTAAATTTGATGTGATATTACTAAGTCACGTCACTATAGCGCAACGAACATTCGCGCAACCACAAAGAAGTTTAACCTTGTAATCCGTGAAATAAATACCCTCCGCATGGAATGCAAGACTCGAAGTCAAGACAATGTATCTATTCACATTACAATAAACTTAACAAAATAGTTATTCAATCACTCCCACTTGTTATATGGGTTTTAAAAAAAAAAAAAATTGTGATCCCATCACAACTAATAACCTTGCACTTGTTCAAGACTCTAATCTCATTATAATCACTAAATAAAATAGAAGTCCTAAACTATTTAGGATTCCTTAAACACTAATGAATAAAAAATTAGTTATATAGAACTCTATCCTTAATCTACTAAAAGAAAAGTTCTAATCTCATTAGAAACTATATACCTTTTAATTAAGCTTAATCTCATTAAAACTTCTAATTAAAATAAATTAAGGACTTTTAAACATACAACAATTCTAATCTCATTAAAATTTTTCTTAAAAGACAAGTCCCAAAACAATTAGGACTAAGAGTTCTATTTAACTAATATCTTTGATTTCATTAGGTCTTTTAGTTAGAATCATGTGTAATCTCATCACACACATCCTTGTTCTTTATATAGATAAAGAACACTTTAAGAAAATTCTAGATCATTAGTCCTTGATCGATCCTCGACAGATGCTCAATCGATCGAGAAACAATTCCGCAAAGCTCCATTGATTCTCGACAGATCCTCGATCTATCGAGAAACAATTCTGCAAAGCTCGATCGATTCTCAACAGATCCTCGATTGATTGAGAAACAATTCCGCAAAGCTCGATCGATTCTCGACAGATCCTCGATCAATCGAGAAAACTTCTGCTAGCTCGATCGATGCTCAACAGATGCTTGATCGATCGAGCGTTGCGAATTTCTAATTTTCCAGAATTTTTCTAAGACAGTTTTTTTAATGTTTTCATGAACAAAACAACCATCATATGAACACAATGGACACAGATTGATATCTAAACTGAATATCATTGATGCTATAGCCTTAAAATTCAATTTAACATACTTAAACTCAAAATTTAAACAACATCATAACATCAAAATCAGTTTTCATCAAATCATAGTTTCAACAACCATGTAGAAAATTAAATTTCTCACAACATGAAACTACTGTCACTAATTCCAAAACTCACAAAACATGTTATACAATTCAAAATTGAAGACCGCTCTGATACCATTTGTTGGAAAATACAGGAAAAAACTTGTTTGTATCTCATACAAAACATGCGTAGCGGAAAATTAACGGATCTACTTCATTTGCAATTGATAACATGTACTATATAAGTTTCAGAATTAGAGAACAAGAAAGCGTACCTTGGAGCGATGAAATTCAAAACCGAAGATCAGAAGCACTTGGGAATACTTTTAATCTTCACTCCAATTCCACTTAATGCCCAAGATGTGTGGTCTCTCAATCAGTTTTCATCAAAGAGAGAATAGGAGAGTGTCCAACATTCACATACAAACCATTTCATTCCTTGTATAAAAAACACTTATGAAAAGGTCTCATGAAAAACCCTCTTAAAAATTTTGTATGTTTTTCTCCTTATATATAACTAATTATCTAATTGGGCTAGCCTTTTGGGTCATTCCAATTGGGCTCTTGTGTGTAGCTTGGAGTGAGACCAAAAGGGACCAATAAGACACTAGCTCCAATGGGCCTTGGACTTTTCTACCAACTCTTGACAAGTCCGAAGTTACAATTAACTATATTTAATACCACTATATAAATATAGTTGCACTCTAGGCCTTATCTATAAATTATATCCCAAGACTTTATTGTACATGCAATCCCTTCATAAAATATTCATAGTAATACAAAGTCATGAATATAGACTACCACTTTGAAGATTACTACATCTTAATCCTTGAGTACTCGGTTTAATCCTTTAAGTTATTCATTATATATTTATGAAATCCAATTCCATAAATATATACTTTAGTAATTCCTTACTAAAGTGGTTGGACCCAACTCTTTGAATAACCAAACCCATTAAACTTATCTCAAGGGAATATTTTGTATCTCTTTTAAGGGAATATTTTGTATTTCCTTTAAGAGAATACGAATTTCATCTTGAGAATATATGTTCCATCAACACTAAATATGGCTACCCAACATACTGAGGTTTTGACCGTAACTAATAGATCTCACTTCTGATATATCATAGCAACCTCCATCTCATGATCAAGTGCATTATTCTCTCAGGATTTAGAGTTGATATAAATAAAAGTCGTGAGATTTTTTATTAATTTGATAGTCGTTTAGAGAATAATAAATCTCACAGCGGTCTAGTTTAATGTGTCTTAACTCTTAAAACATATCAACATTCCAACTAGAAATCTCCATTTCCATGATCAAGACAAATCATCTTAGTTGATATGTTATAGTCTTCGCAAATGAAACGTCCAATTTCATCATCGACTATGAACTATATTTTGAATTTACAAGGAACTTGTGATTTACATCTTGACAAGTTCAAACTGAACAGAATCATTCATCATGGAGCAGCCCTTCTTCGCCAAAAGGTCGGTGCATTTATTAGCTTCCATAAACACATGAGCTACCCTAACTTATGGAACCTTGGCGAGAAGCAACCTGCAGTCAGATAACAGAGGGGCGTAGGCTGTGTTAGGATTTTTATTAGAGTTAAGCATGTCCACAATCACCTTGGCATCAAGTTTAATTTCTAGCTGCTGAAGACTCATTTGAATAGCTAAATTCACCCCCTCCCTTGATGCCCACAGTTCAACAATGATGCTGGTAGTGAATCCACATATATTCTATCTAAAAGTGTCATGTCATGTGTACTCTAGTTCTAGGACACAGAACTTTGACATGTCATTTTTTTGTTGTTGTTCGGATAGACTGTAGACATGACATGTTTTACCTAAAGAAAAAGATATTTCCCTGACATTTTTGTGCTTAGAGTAGACAGCTCAAACAAACAAACAAAGATCCATTAATTAATTATCAAAAAAAAAAAAAAAGAGCCATTAACTATAGATATTTTTCGCAATCAGACTTTTATCAGGTGGAAAAAGATTTTGAGTTAAAAAATATATTAAAAAAAAAAAGAACTACACAAAATGACTTAGGACACATTTAATAAGAGATTTCTAATAATGTTAATGTTGTTTTATGAAAATACGTATAATTGAAAAAGTGTGTAAAAATATATGTAATGTTATTTAAATACTAAAAATTATTGTTTAAACAATACTACCAAACACCTCCTTAATCTCATAAGGCATAAAGTGGCGTTTGGTACAGGGTAATGTTTTAGGATTCCCAAGAATGTTTAAAGATTCCCATGTTTGGTTGCAAATTACGTTAGGGAATCAAATGCCAGGGGAATCCTTAAACCCCTCTCAGTAGGAATGTGGATTCCCTTTAAAACATGTGGGAATCCAGATTTCCAAACTTAAAAGAAATTGTATTTTTTATAAATTGACAATTTTAACCTTTTTTCCTTATCATTTAAGTAATTAAGATAAACTATAAAACAAATTATCAATATCTTCTCTCTTGTCTTTATCTTTTCCCACCAAAACAACATAAACAGGATAAATAACTCTGCTAATAGTTATTTTTGTATTATTCTTGTCATTTTGAAATGTTAGATCACAGTTTTAATGAATGTGTTACTAATTGATAGTTTATATAATGTTTTTTATCTATCTATTTAGAGTAAGATATTTTTTTAAAGGACTAATTAATAGTTTATATATATTTTTTCATTATTTATTTAAAGGAAGATTTTTTTTTTAATGGGCTTGGTACTTCACATTCAAATCTAAGAACAAAATGGGAAAAACAAATAATTCATTTAAGATTCCTGAGAATACACCAAACAATATCATCTCACATTCTTGGGAATCTCCCAATGAACCAAACATAGGAATAGCTACATTCCTAGGAATCACATTCTTGAGAATCTAGATGCCAGGAGTAATGTGGATTCCCTGTACCAAACGCCACATAAGTGTATTACAAAATAAAATAAAAACTAATTAAGAAGTCTAAATCATGTGGACAAAAATTCTCCAAAGTCTACAAAATAATTAAAGAAAAAAAAAAAAAAAAAAAAAGCTAAAACTAAACATGCTGACTCTAATGCTCTAATAGGTGAAAAAGTAACCCTTAAGAGTGAACACTTCTTTTAAAAAAAAAAAAAAAATTCACATCAATCGCCATGGCCTAGTCCATGCCTATTATATTATAAACAATCAATCATTGACCCACCAAAGTCAGCACATCATGCGGTTGATAATGAATTCTGAGTGGGATGAAACCTCACTTTAAAGTCCCAGCTGGTCTGAGCTAACCTCTCAAGTCTGCGCTCAAAAATCTCTTCCGAGTATCACAGCGAATTTACCCTAAAACAAAGACACTAGTAGTTGTTGTATGAGTCACACTTTTGTTATGCAGGTCCATTGCACCTGGACATGCCCTTTGCGTTTCAAATTATTTTCTTTTTCTAAGCATCTGGGTCATAATATTCGTGGCTGCAGGAGGGAAAGCTGTAATCTTTACCCATCTCTTGTGGCCACCATGTCCACTGTTTCAACGGAAAACGCCGCCGTCACAACTCAGAACGAGGCTACCCAGAAGACCCATCACCCTGTACAGGTGCGTGTAACTATTACCCACTTTGATTTCTGTTTTTTTTTTTTTTTTTCACAATATTTCTTGAAATGAAATGGGGTTTTCCCATTTTGTCATTTGGCCTCGTTTTTGTTATCTAAATTTCTTCTTTGTATGTGTTTGTGGGTGGCCCTTTTTGTGTTATTTGGTTTAAGGCTCTTTTTTTTTTTGTTGTTGTTGAAGTATCTGAATTTTAGCTGGTTGAATTGTTATTTGGATTATAATTTGTTTTGTTGATTGGTATTATTTTGGTTGGTTCTATTTAGAGTTTGTGTTTTCTGGGTGATTAGATTGAAATTTGGTGCAAGTAAATTGCATTGACATGCATGGCATACACTGATGCGTATGAATAGTAGATTCACTGGGGAATTGGAGTCCTAGCAATGCATGAATTGGATTCCTGCTTGATATTGAATAATGTTAATAGTTGTTGGCTCTGAGTGTGAGAATAAAGAAGGTTCTGCTGTATGTTGCAGTCTGACTAGACTGTGTGAGCCTTTGTTTGTGTATTTACTTGTAGGCAGTGAGTGATTCTTATTTATTACGCCTTTGAAGCTAATTGCTATGCAGTCTCATCAGAAGATTGCATGCATCTTCAAATACCCTCAAGAAAGAGGCAACCCCTATTCTGATGATTTTTGCCCCTCATATGTATGTTTGTGTGTTATGGATCGTTCTACTTAGTTCATCAAATGTTCGGGTAGCAAACGTTTAAATGCTTATGATTTTGTTCGTCCCTAAAAGGCAACAGGGTGCCATTTGTTAGCAAGGCGCAGCTTTGATATGTAGGATATATAGAGTCGGACTAATCCCACTATTTAGTTGCCACCTAAGGGGAATTGTGATGCACTGTTTGCTGTAATGCAACATTTAGTTTTAATACCTCTCCCAAACCCCGCAAAAACTGGGAGCATTGTGTGCTGGGTACAAAACTTTTTTTTTTCTTTTCACTTAGAAGATCTTAGAAAACAAGAGGTGAATTTCCATTCTGGAGTCATTTCAAATGGTAATTAGTTGACCACAATTAACTAATGTAATTTAGTTGTTAACTATACAATGTGAAATGTAATTAAATGCTTCTGAAGATGGACACTGGATTATCAAAATTAAAAATATCAACAATTCAAAATTTTAGTTCCAAATAGTCCAAGATCACTTTCCACTCCTCTTAGGGAATTCAATGCTTGGATTGTCAAATGAGGTGGGTGTGATTAATTGGTGAAAGAAATAAAAGGCAGTCCATGGAATTTCTGCAATTTCCGAAACTATATCTGTGTTAGGTTATGGGGTAATATGTTTTTGCGCAAGTATGTGGTGACTAGTATCTTCTATTCTCTTTTTTGGGAATGCCCTTTCTATCTTATTTTAGTTTTTTTATATTCTGTAAGGGCTTAAGTTTGTCATTGTTTGAGCTATTTACATTCTGCCTCCCACTATTTACTTCCAGAAGCCTTTGACATCTGTGGTATCAAATTTATGTTTGTGGATGGGTGCTAGTCCAGTCCCTGGAGATTTTTTTGGAGGAGGGGGGGGGGGGGGGGGGCTGGGGGCTTAGATGATACCATAGTGATTATGATTTCTCTGATCCATATCATGTTCTTCATCAAATGTTCATATCTGATTCTGCTACTCGTGTGTATACATTATACATGCATGGACTTTTATGAATGTAATTGGGACACATACAAAAAATCCCAGATGAGCATCCAACCATAAAAGCATGTTTACAATTTTGGCTTTGAACTTTTTTTATCCTGTTGAGGGTCAGAGAGCCTGACCCATTGTTGAACTAGCTTTCCTCTGTTTTTTTTTTTTTTTTTGGGGGGGGGGGGGGGTGATAATTACTTTTCTAAACATATCTTCTCTGGAGTTTTTACTTCTGTTTGAAAAAGGGAATGGCTTGTCATTATTTATATTGTGTCTACTATTCCTTGCAACAAGTGTTTTGGCATTTGTTTGTCAGGTTGCAAAGCGATTGGAGAAGTTCAAAACCACAATTTTCACACAAATGAGTAGTCTCGCCATTAAGCATGGGGCAATAAACCTTGGCCAAGGCTTTCCCAATTTTGATGGTCCTGAGTTTGTAAAGGAAGCAGCAATTCAAGCCATTAAGGATGGAAAAAATCAATATGCTCGTGGAGTTGGGGTTCCAGAATTAAACAATGCCATTTCCGAACGGTTCAAGAAGGATACTGGACTTTTGGTGGACCCTGACAAGGAAGTTACTGTTACCTCTGGGTGCACAGAAGCAATTGCTGCTACTATCTTAGGATTGATAAATCCTGGTGATGAGGTGATCCTCTTTGCTCCTTTTTATGATTCATATGAAGCCACTCTCTCCATGGCTGGTGCCAATGTCAAGTGCATTACATTGCGTCCTCCGGATTTTGCTGTCCCCATCAATGAACTCAAGCACACTATCTCAAAAAATACACGTGCAATTCTTATAAATACTCCACATAACCCAACAGGAAAAATGTTCACTCGGGAGGAACTCAGTGTGATTGCATCCCTCTGCATTGAGAATGATGTGCTGGTTTTCACCGATGAAGTTTATGATAAGTTGGCTTTTGAAATGGATCACATTTCCATGGCATCTCTTCCTGGAATGTACGAACGAACAGTTACAATGAATTCCTTGGGGAAGACATTCTCCTTAACAGGGTGGAAGATTGGATGGGCAATTGCTCCCCCACATTTGACATGGGGAGTGCGGCAGGCACACTCTTTTCTAACTTTTGCTACCTCCACTCCAATGCAGTGGGCAACATCAGTAGCCCTTAGAGCCCCAGACTCTTACTTTGTGGAGCTAAAGAGAGATTACTTGGAAAAGAAGGCAATTTTAGTGGATGGATTGAAGGCTGTCGGTTTCAAGGTATTTCCATCAAGTGGGACATACTTTGTGGTTGTTGATCACACACCTTTTGGGCTAGAAAATGATGTTGCATTTTGTGAGTATCTGATCAAGGAAGTAGGGGTTGTAGCAATTCCGACTAGTGTGTTTTACTTGAACCCTGAAGATGGAAAGAATCTAGTGCGATTTACATTTTGCAAGGATGAGGGAACTCTGAAGGCTGCAGTTGAGAGGATGAAGGAGAAGCTGGTGAGAAAATGATCCAAATGCATAAGTAGATAATCTGAACTTAAAATATTTCATTGTTTGAGTTGTGTTGTAGCATGATGCACTTGATGTTGAACTTAAATATTTCATTGGATGGAAATTTTATTGTTGCAATGTTAAGCGCTTGAGGTTGTCTTTCCTTTTAACAATTTTAGACAATTTTCTCAACTTAAAATTAATAAATTCAGAAGAAAAGGTTACTAGTGACTTGGCTTGTTCAAGGTGAAATTATGACCATGTGCTGATCATGGTACTTCGAATTTTTTGCAAAAAGGTCCTTTTGCTAATCTGCTAGAAATAGTAAGACTATTATTTTTACTATTATTTTCAGCTTTAGATACTTATGGTCTTTAGCTGATGTACGTAATCATTACTATCATCAAATGAGCCCACCACACTCCAATAATGTCAATATGTATACAATGTTTAATATATCAAATTTAAAAAATAAAAAAAAACCGTGAGGTTTCTCTCTCTACCCTGGAGGAGTTTTTCTCTCTCTCTGGTGGTCAGAGTCTGCTTTCTCTCTTAACAAGGTACGAGCTACTCCCTCCCTTGAGAAGCTCTCTAAGGGTTCTCTTTTGGTGTACACCATTTCTTCAAAGTGGCTGTAGCCCATTTTTTTCTTTCTGGGTTTGAATGGATCAAGAAGTGGACGAAATAGCAAAATAACCCTCAGTTTCTAACTATATAGTTAGCAGGCCCGGTTTGCAAACTATATCATAAACTAGCATCTCGAGTCTAAAAGACTCGATTTTGGGCTATAAATCGAGTGTTTAATGCTCGATTTTTATAGTCTAATTTCATCTGATGTGACATATTTTTCATGTGACGTCTAGTTGGAAATCGAGTATCTGAAACTCGATTTATATCCTTTATATATCCTCTTCTTTCTCTTTATTTTTTCTGGGTTTCACTCTCTTCTCACCTGATCTGATCTGCTTCTTTCTTCCTCTTCCACGCTGATCTGCCCAGCCGCCAGCCGCCAGCCACCGCCGACCCACGCGAACCCAGGCCGCCGCGCCTCAGGTCGCGCGCCCTGGGGCGCGACCCAGGTTCGCGCCGCACAGGCGCGACCCGGCCGCCGCGCCCCGGGTTCGCGCGACACCGGCGCGGAGGCCTGGGTCGCGCGACACTGGGGCGCGACCCGAGTTCGCGGCGCCGCACAGGCGCGACCCAGGCCTCCGCGCCCAAGGTTGCGCGAACCTGGGGCGCGGCGGCCTGGGTCGCGCCCAGGCAGCGCGAACCTGGGTCGCGCCCCAGGTCGCGCGACCCAGGCCGCCGCACCCCAGGTTCGCGCGACCCAGGTCGCCGTGGATCTGGCAATGGTTTTTTTTTTTTTTTTTTTTTTGTGCGTACTGGGGTCTGCGTGATCTTCCCATGGTGATGAATTTTGATGGTTGTCGTGATGAATTTTGATGGCTGTGTATTTCAGGAACAGATGGTAAAAGACTTGGATTTAATTTTTTTTGGGTTTGTAAATCGAGTCTTTAAGACTCGATTTTCAGGTATATTCCACGTGGAAAAAATGCCACATCAGACAGAATTAGACTATAAAAATCGAGCATTAAAGACTCGATTTATAGCCCCAAAATCGAGTCTTTTAGACTCGAGATGCTAGTTTATGATATAGTTTGCAAACCGGGCCTGCTAACTATATAGTTAGAAACTGAGGGTTATTTTGCTATTTCGTCCTCAAGAAGTAGTAAATAGTTTGGAAAAGTTAAAGCTCACAAAAGAAGAAGAGGAGGATATAGTCATTGCAAATATTAGTAGGTCTGAAATTTTTGAAGAATGCTCTTTAAGCTTATTTGGGCGTCTACTTTCTGATCGTCAGCAAAATCAAAGAGCTTTGAAGAACACCTTAAAGGTAGCTTGGAAGATGGGTTCTGACTCGAGGATTGTGGAGGTGGGGAATAATATTTTGCAATTTAAATTCAGCTCAAGATGTCAGTTAGAGTGGGTTGAAAAGAGTGGTCCTTGGAATTTTGACAACAACCTTCTCCTTCTCTGTAAGTGGAGGAAAGGTTTAACGTCAAAGAATATTAGGTTTTCCCATTCTCCTTTTTGGGTGCAGATTTGGGGTTTACCTTTTGAGAATATGACTGAAGAAATTGGGAAGAATATTGGTAGTAAGATTGGAAGGGTGTTAGAAGTGGACAAGCGGGCTATGCAAGCTAATTAAGCCAAATTTTTTAGAATTTGTGTTGAGGTTCCGATTGATAAACCTCTCTGTAGAGGGGGTATGTTAAGAATGAAGAAGGTGGAAGATTTTGGGTTGATTTTAGGTATGAGAGACTCCCCACATTTTGCTATCTATGTGGAATTCTTGGGCATGATGAAAAGCATTGTCAAGCAAGTCCAATGGAGCAACTGTCAGGGAGGCAATATGGTGATTGGTTGAGGGTTAGTGAAAAGGAAAAGGTGAAGGTGCAATCGGAAGCTAAAAAAGGGAGCTCGCCACCTACGGTGGTGGATGGCGGACCTGGTGCAAAAAACGGGGCTGCAAGGGGAAGCTCGCCTGCTCCGGTGATGGGCGGAGGAGCTGGTGAAGAGGGCGGTATGGTGGACATGATAGATGTAGCTCCTTTGGACTTGGTGAAGGGTACCGTCATGTCCACTCATAGGGAACAGGGAAAGCAGATCAGATGGGAAAATAGAGCAGCAGAAACTTTGAAAATGGGGCTAGGACAGTCAGCACGTGTTGAGCAAAAGGGTGTTGGAGCCGGTTTGGTTAGGAGTGAACTACATGGGAATGAGATTGGTCAGGAAGTAAGTGACAAGAAGGGTGGGCTGAATATAAGTGGGGTAGATGTTTTAAGCCCAATAAGACCAATAGAAAAAGAAAGCTCAAGTGAGGAAAGGAATAAGCAGCTACAAGGCCCAAACCAGATGATTAAAATAGCAGTTGGAGGTAGAATTAAAAAAATAGCAAGGGGACAAGGAAAAGCCCAAGGTGCTGATAAGTCTGAACAAGCCCAAGAGGTTAGTAAAAAAAGAAAAGGTAATGATGGAATGTTTTTTATTTCTGAGGATAGAGTTCAGAAACGTTTATATGAGTGGAAACATGAAATGGGTGAAAATTTCTTTTTTGAAACGGCGGTGTCTGCTAAGCAGCACCACCTAGACCAATGATTGCTTTAGGATGGAACTACCGGGGGCTTGGGAACCCCCGGTCAGTTTGAGTGTTCCGCGAGCTAGTGCAACGTTGGAAGCCCAAAATTGTTTTTCTGTCGAAGACGAAGATGAATTAATCTCAGATGGAAAAAGAAAAAAATTTAAAACGGGTTTGTTGAATGGTCTAATTGTTCCTAGAGTGGGAAGTAGTTGGGGTTTAGCTATGTTATGGAATAGGGATATAAAAGTGGAAGTCCAAGGCTATTCAGGAAATTATATTGATGCAATTGTGACCGACTCTGATTCAAGATTTAAGTGGCGTATTACAGGTTTCTATGGAAATCTTGTAACTCATCGTAGAAAAGATTCTTAGGACCTTCTGAGATGCCTTAGCCAAAAGTATCAACTTTCCTGGTTATGCTTTGGTGATTTTAATGAAATTGTGTCGATGGAAGAGAAATTGGGTGGGGTGCAAAGGTCTCAAAGACAGATGGATTAATTTAGAGAAGTAATTCACCAATATAAGTTCAAGGACCTTGGTTGCTGTGGTCCTGATTTTACGTGGTGTAATATGCAAGAAGGTGAAAACAGAAAGTATCTAAGATTGGATCGAGCCTTGGCCACTCCTGAATGGATTGATCATTATAAAGATATAAAAGTGCATCATTTGGTAGAGTCCACTTCTGACCACTATGTTTTGCTGATTTCTGATGCTACTGTTCAGAAGTATCCTAATAGTTGAAGATTTCTATTTGAAGCATTGTGGACAAAAAGGGAGGAATGTAAAGATATTATCCAAGAAGTCTTGGATGAAAGCCAAGAATTAAATTCTCCAGTTGGGATAGCTGCTAGATTGAGGTGTTGTGCTGAAAATCTCTCTAGATGGAACAAAAGGGTGTTTGGGCAAATTCCGAGGCAAATTCAGAGAAAAAGGGGGATCCTCAGTTCTATGGTCTGTAGAGATAAGGATGGCCTAGGCAGTGAGATTAATATGATAAGAAAAGAGATTAATGATTTGTTGGACAGTGAAGAAATTATGTGGCATCAGAGATCGAGGGTGCAATGGTTAGGCCTTGGGGATCGAAATACGAAATATTTCCATTCAAGGGCTTCTGATAGGAGAAGGAGAAATACTATTAATAGTATCATAGAAGAAAATGGTAATAGGCCTGATTCTGTTGATGGTATTGCAGAGGTGGCTGTGTTATATTTTAAAAATCTGTTTACCACTTCCTATCCGACTCGTATGTTGGAAGTCCTTGATACTATTCCAGCTAAGGTCACTGAGGATATGAATCAGCTCTTGATCCAAGAGTTCAGCAGGGAGGAAGTGGAGGCAGCACTAAAACAGATGCATCCAACGAAAGCCCCAGGTCTGGATGGTATGTCTGCTATTTTCTTTAAAAAATATTGGGGTATTGTTGGTAATGATGTCATATACATGGTATTAAATTTTCTAAATTCAAATATGTCTATGGTAGAAATTAATAAAACAAACATCACTTTGGTGCCGAAAATAAATAGCCCTACAAAGTGACAGATTTTAGACCCATCAGTCTATGTAATGTTGTTTATAAACTCATATCTAAAGTAATAGCCAATCGTCTCAAAATAACCCTTCCTCAGATTATATCTGAAAATCAGAGTGCGTTTCTTTCTGGGAGACTAATTACAAACAATGTTCTTGTAGCTTTTGAACTTATGCACTATTTAGATCATAAGAAGGAAGGAAGGGATGGTTTTATGGCAATAAGATTAGATATGAGTAAAGCTTATGACAGGGTGGAGTGGGGTTTTATCAAACAAGTGATGGAAAAAATGGGTTTCCATGAAAAAGGGATAAATTTGATCATGCATTGCATTAATACTGTATCTTACTCTATCCTTATTAATGGTGTTGCTTATGGTAGCATTATTCCTACTAGGGGTCTCCGTCAAGGTGACCCAATTTTACCTTATATCTTCCTATTGTGTGCAGATGGTTTTTCCTTCCTTATTAATTATGTTGCCAAGAATAAAAGAATTAGTGGAGTATCAATATGTAGAGGAAGCCCCAAGATCACACATTTGTTTTTTGCAGATGACAGTTTATTATTTTGCAAAGCAAATAAACAAGGAATACAAAAATCTTATGGATATTCTTTAGCTTTACGAACCTGCCTCGGGTCAGAAGATCAATGCAGATAAATCATCAGTTTTTTTCAATAAAAACACCCCTGATGATAGAAGATGTGAAGTGTTGAATATGTTGGGTCCAATGCAAGATACCCAACATAAAAAATACCTTGGCCAACCCTCAATCATTGGTAAGTCGAAGATTGAAATATTTGCTGAAATTAAAGGAGGGTGGAGAAAAAATTATCGGGGTGGAAGGAGAAAATTCTGTCAGTGGGTGGCCGAGAGATCCTTATTAAAGCTGTTACTCAAGCAATTCCAACATACACTGTGAGTTGTTTCTAGATCTCAAAGAGTCTGTGTAATGAGATTAAAGGTATGATGAGGAAGTTTTGGTGGGGTCAAAGGGGTCAAGAATCAAAAACTGCTTGGGTTAGCTGGAAGAAAATGTGTAAGTCAAAGTTGAACGGAGGAATGGGGTTTAGAAATTTACAGGCTTTCAACCTTGCTATGCTAGCTAAGCAAGGTTGGAGGCTGATCTTGAATCCTAACTCTTTGGTGGCCCAAATCTACAAAGCGAGATATTATCTGCATGGTGATACATTTAGAGAAAAACTTGGATTCAACCCTTCTTATTCTTGGAAAAGCATCTTCAACGGGTTGGAATTTGTAAGGAAAGGTACCCGGTGGCGAGTTGGCAATGGCAATAGAATTCATATTTGGGAGGATAAATGTCTGCCTACTCCAACAACATACAAAGTAATCTCCCCCCCCCCCCCCCCTCAAAGCCCTTTGATGATTATCTAAGGGTCTCGGCGTTGATTGATAGTGATATGAGGAGGTGGAAAAGTGATATGGTTAGAGCTTTATTTTTGCCTTTTAAGGCAAGAACTATTTTGAATATACCCCTCTGCCACAACCTTCCTGAAGACCAAATTATATGGGTGGGTAATAAAAAGGGAGATTTTAATATAAAAAGTGCTTATTATATTGCTATTGGGGTTCTAGAGACAATGGAGGAAGGTGAAAGTTCTTCGGGTGATCCTTGGAATCCTTTTTGGAAGAAGCTATGGCATTTGAACATTCCTCCTAAGGTACGTATCTTTGCTTGGAAAATGTGTATGAATGTTCTTCCTTCCTTTGTGAACTTGAAAAAAAGGGGAGTTAATTTATGTGAACCGTGTTTGGCTTGTGGGAAGGAGCCTAAATCAACTCTCCATGTCCTTGTTAAGTGTGAAGTGGCAAAGGGAGTGTGGAAACATTAGGTGAATAGTCCTGTTGATTTGCTAAATGTAAATATGGATATTATAGATATTGCAATGAAATTTTTTGAAGCTAGTACGACTCATGATTTGGAGTTGTTCTTTGGTGTAGCGTGGGCGATTTGGTATAACAGGAATAAAATTGTGCATGAGTCCTCATGTCAGTTTCCTAATCAAATTTGGAGTTTTGCTAGAAAATATATTCTTGAATGTAAGAGTGCCTCTATAGCTTGCTCTCAACAGTTGGCTCGGACATAGGAGAAATGGACAGTACCTCCTCTAGGAGTTTGTAAGATCAATGTTGATGGTGCTACATCTGAAAATGGGAGAAACTCAAGTGTGGGAGTTGTTATAAGAGATGCTCCAAGTGTAGTCCATGTTTCTTGTTGTAAATACTTTCAAGGACAATACTCGGTGGAAGAATTTGAAGTGTTGGCTATGGAGTGCGGCGTATTTCTTGCTAAAGAGCTGAAGCTATCTCAAATCATTTTGGAATCTGATGCTTTAACTGCTGTGAACAGTGCCATAGCAGCTGAAACAAATGGCTGTCTTGGTCATGTGTACCAAGGAATTCTTAGTTTGCTTTCTTCGTTTAGTAGTTGGAAAATCAAGCATGTGAAAAGAGATTACAACAAGGTAGCTCATGAGCTTGCACAATATGCAAGGCAAAAGGAAGAGTCCCATGTCTGGAAGGGAGTTTGTCCTCCTATGGCGGTTCATGTTGTTCAGGAAGATTGTATTTAATCTGTACTGTGTTGAGCTATTTCCTTTGCTTTGTTGTACTCTCTTTTCTATTGGGCAATGAGATTTTTTCCAGTAAGCTAAAAAAAAAAAAAAAAAATACCAACACAAAAGCAGTTACCACTTAAAAAAAATAGCAGCAGCTCAATAACTGATATATAAGTTAACTTTTACCATCATAATATGCCAAAATTTGCCTCTATTTTTCACTGCAGACTGTGTTCATAACTTTTTTTTTTCTTTTTTCTGAAAGAAGCTTGTAAGGACACAATTCGAGCCCAGACCCACGATTAGAAAGGGATGGGCCTGTGAGGCCTTTTTACAATGAAATTTGTAGAGAGAGTGGGTTTCAAATCTAGGTTCTAGTGAAGTTTGGATAACACGGAATGATGGGTTTTTTGGCGACAATGGCACATATGAAGAACTGTTTATATGAATACAAAAGAAATATTCTCCTCGGACATAAGTCGAGGATGACTTATATTACTTCTTCCCAAGATAGATTACAATTACGGATAATGAGGTCTACCGTCCCCTTTTCTTTTTTCTTCCTCTCCTTTGCTTAAGGTTCCCTCTTTCTTTTATACTCACTCCTTCCTTTCCTCTTCATCCTCCACGTCATGGTTAGATTGCTCATTTTAGATACTTGTCCCATCCACCTCCCCTGTAGTCTTTGGAGATAGGAGCCAAGTTCCACCATGATGCTTAGGTCTCATTTCCCTATTAACGTGGCCAGAATATCAGTTGCAGAGCATTAAATGCGGGGTGGTGGTAAATAGCTTTATATAAGATATTCCACCTCCTTTCTTTTTATCCTCCACGTGTACTATGTCTAGAACATAACCTGTGGAATTTTTAGAACATAGCATGTGGATGTTAACCAACCTTCTCCTACCTCGGCTTCATATAGCCGAGGACACAATCTTCCTCGGACATACTTATCCAGACATTATCTTTTCTTTATATAGTATTTTCTTATAAGTTAACATTCATACAACCTCGGACCATCCTGTGTCCTCGGACTGGGCTCCTAGCCCGAAGAATACTCTTGGGCCAACCCACATATATTTTTGGGCCCAATGACCCTACAATAGCCCCTCGAGATTCTCATTTTATTACCTCGGGAGGGAAAGAGGATCTCGACACCTGTCACCATTCAGCTTGTGTGCACCATACATCTTCGTTGACAGGGATGATGACTTTTGAACTACCCTTTAGCACATTCCTGACGTATCAGTATGCGAAGCGTCCCCAAATTAAATTTTGACGTCTTTTTGTCCCCTACGCCTAATGACATGATGCGCATCCAACGGTTGAGAATGACACAGAGACATAGGCGGGAAGTTTCACGCCTTTACGATTTCAACTGGTATAAAAACCAACAATTCAAACCATTTCACACATTACAACACCTACTCAGTGTATCTGCCAATTTTTTGCAATCTACACGCCCTCACATTTACCAAGAACTAGGCTGAGGTGACTCTGTCATACTTAAAGTAAGTTTCCCAGACTCCATCTTTCATTATTTCTCTTTTTCTGTCCCTGGTGTTTACTTTTCCTCGGCTTATATAATTTCTTAGTTCTTCCCTCATACCCACACCTTGCTTCTAAACATGGGCAGATTTGCATCGCTAGTAGATTCAAGCGAAAAAATAGAACAATTTAAGGCTAGGTACAAAATTCCACCGACGGTATCTGTCAAATACTGTTCGGAAGGGGAGTGGTATGAGAAAAGGGAAACGAGAGTGGTAGTAATCCCGATGATAGCATTCATAGAAGGAGGGATGAAAATCTCAATGGGAACCGTTACCAGGGATTATCTTAGGGCATTTAGATTAACTCCTACCCAGTGCGCCCCAAACATGTTTAGGATTCTAGGTTCCATAGATGCCTTGAATGAAAAGATGAACCTAGAACTCACCCATCATGATGTGAACTGGGTTTATAACCTTCATTACTTAAAGAAACAAGGTGGATATTATCTAAAATCTAGATATCTAGAGGTTAGGTTAATTCAGTGCCTTCCTGAATCCAACAAGGGTCTGAAAAATGACTTCCTACATATATTAGGGGATTGGCATGATGGCCTTCCTTGTCCGACAAGGGAGGAGACACTAGGTGAAGTTCTGGATCCAGTTTAAACTATTCAAAACCATTTTTTTTAAACCTATATTTATATAAAATGTTTACTTATTCTAATAATTTTTCTTCTCAACAATTTTGCAGACCCACACGCAGCGGATTGCCATCCTCATCTTGTTGATTTCACCAGATTAGACAGGATACTGCAAGCTGAAGTTTTTGTACACTCAGACGGCCAACTCCGAGCGGCTCATCTAATCCTCGGCTACAATCCCATCTCCAAAGCTTTCCAAGCACCGAAGTGCGTGATCAGAGCCAAGGACCTGCGTCTACCTCGGATAAGCATTGCTGTCGAGGGTTTCCTGCTATCTGAGGGAACTCCTATTCCTCAAGGCACACTTATCACACATCCCGTACAACCCCCTCAACCCATACCAGACGGTATTCCCTTAGTCCCTCTTCCAACTTAACACACATCTGGCAAAACAACCTCTTCTCAACCTAGTATAAAGGAAGAAGAAGAGATTGTTGAAGTATCTGATTCTGAGGACGAGTTCAAGGTTTTCAATCAACCCCCTTCTCCTGAAGACCAAGTTGCTGTCCTCGGCGCATCCTCCTCAGTCCTACCAAGCACCACCCAACAACTTGGTATTATGGGCATCTAACGCAAGCCAAAGCCAAGTCTCAAGGACGTACTGGAAGCTCAAGTGGGGACCCAAGAGCTTCCCAAGGTACCTCAAACCAAAGTCAAAGATAAAGGCGTTGAGAAAGTCCCTGAATCCAAGATACCTCCTCCTCTTACCCAATCTCAATGCACTAACCAGGCTGACCACAAAAGAAAAAGGGATTAGCCAAAAGGGAAAGACGCGATTGAGGGAGGGAAAGACTCTCTTCCCAAGGAACTTAAGCCTGAAAAAGGGGGAAAGCTGGCCCGCACAGCGCAGACGAGGTCAGATAAACGGGCCAAGTCCCATACAGCCGTACATGCCCCAATTTGGGCTCCCGAGATGGCTGTGGACGACCACGCGGTCACTGCTGACGCAACCATCAGGAACTCTGATGCAAGTCAGAAGAATGAGAGATCAGAATGTCTTCATGACCTTGAAGAAGGAACTTGCTATGGTAAGGATCTCATCCAAGTCTTGTTTACCTCCATCTCTGTTACACTTGAAAAGTTTTAACTTTGTTTTTATAACTTTGCTGTCTTCTACGCATAGGCTGTTTAGTCTGCTCACAGGGCAGAGGAGATTGTTATTAGCACGTACAAGTCCCTCAAGGCCGAAAAATTAAGGCGTGACAACACCCAGAGGATCCTTGACCTGCAGAAGAAGAAACTAAAAGAGGTCTCGGATAATCTGACCAAATCAGAGAGCGAGAGGTCCAGTTTAGATGCTGCTCTAAAAACAACCGAGAAGCAGACCGAGGAACAAAGACTGCAGCTTAGGCAAGCTGACGAGAACTTTGCTGCTGGCAAAAGGCTGATTGAAGGTCTTAAGAATGATTTGAAGGAGTTAGAGAGGGCAAGGGAGGAGGCCATCAAGGCCAAAGAAGAGGCTATCCAAGCAAAAGAGGAGGCTGAGAAGGCAAAGGACCGAGCTGAACAAGAAGGTTACGAGGTCGACGTGACAGAGACCACAGAAAATTTCAAGGCTAAGTCCCTGAGGTGTGTAGGCATTACTGCCTCCAAGTATGGAACGAGGCACTTTCATGAGCTGGGGTTAATGCTTCTTCCATGCTTTGGAAGGCATAGAATGTCTACTTTCCCCCAGCCATCCGAGCCTCTGCCCCTCCCCAAATCAAGGATGGTGCTGACATACAAGGAGCAGAGGACAAACAAAGTAAGGTAGCTGAAGATCCTATCTCTACTGAAGATCAGCCTCCCAAGCATGCTGAACTAATAGAAGGGGTGGCATCTGAGGATACACAGCCTCCCAATGATCCTAAGGAATCTTCCAAGGACAAACAGAGTGACCAGACAATGGAGCTTGTCTTAGCAACAATTCCAATAACCTTGAGGAAAGATCCGAAAGGCAAAGGGATAGCTACTGACTCCTCGGCGCAACCTCAGCTTCCAGAAGATCCCAACAGCCCCCTAAAGATAAAGCTAAAGCCATGATTACTCTCTCCTTCCCTGTTCTCCCTTTTACCTTTATCCTTTGTAATTTCGACAACTTGCAAGTAATTGTACTTCCAAAGAAATTTTGAATTAATGAAACAAGTTTATTTCTTTTATTTGATGCTTGTTTTGTTATCTTGTTCATGGTTCCTGATGTTTGCTTACCACACTTAGAACAATAGTCTGTTTATTTTCATAAACTAACTAACAATTCTAAGGAAGCAATCTGGAATGATTTAGGCAATATGTTCAATATACTTGCAAATGCATTAAGTGATGCTCATGGACTTCTATCCATTTATCACTATATCTGGGAGTCTCCAAGTTTTTGTAAGTAGAAGCACAAATTTAGGCTTGGATTCAAGTTTAAACATAAACAGGCTGAGGATCAATCACAATTAAATTTTAACCAATGCCCAATAAAATATCAACATATAAGAGGTACACGGCTAACAAGAAGTATTAATATCCCTAAAGTTGATGATCCAAGGACCATACATTACTAAGGTTTTTGTTCAACATTTAATAAAATCTCAACTTACACGAGTTATGTGGTCCGAGGAGCTAGACATGACCAAACTTCAGTTTGATACTTAGAAAAATGAACTAAAGTGTTAATTTCCCCAAAGTAAATGATCTGAGGACCAGACATAACCAAGGTTCTGTTCAACACTTAATAAAATATCAATTTAAACGAGGTATGTGGTCCAAGGAGCCAGGCATGACCAAGCTTCAGTTTGATACTTAGAAAAATGAACTGAAGTGTTAATTTCCCCAAAGTAGATGATCCGAGGACCAAACATAACCAAGGTTCTGTTCAACACTTAATAAAATATCAATTTAAATGAGGTATGTGGTTCGAGGAGCCAGGCATGACCAAGCTTTAGTTTAATACTTAGAAAAAATGAACTAAAGTGTTAATTTCCCCAAAGTCGATGATCCGAGGACCAGACATAACCAAGGTTCTATTCAACGCTTAATAAAATATCAATTTAAACGAGGTATGTGATCCGAGGAGCCAAACATGACCAAGCTTCAATTTAATACTTAGAAAAATGAACTGAAGTGTTAATTTTTCCAAAGTAGATGATCCGAGGATCAGACATAACCAAGGTCCTGTTCAACACTTAATAAAATATCAATTTAAAAGAGGTATGTGGTCTGAGGAGCCAGACATGACCAAGCTTCAGTTTGATACTTAGAAAAATGAACTGAAGTGTTAATTTCCCCAAAGTAGATGATCCGAGGACCAGACATAACCAAGGTTCTATTCAACACTTAATAAAATATCAATTTGAACGAGGTATGTGGTCCGAGGAGCCAGGCATGACCAAGCTTCAGCTTGATACTTAGAAAAAATGACGATAATCAATGCAATACAGTGTTAATGGAGATAAAAATGGCAAAAGTGTCTTTCATTTAATAATAGTACATTCGTAGGTTATTTACATTCCACGGGCGTTGTACAACATATTCATCTAGATCTTCAAGATTATAAACCCCTATGCCCGCGACTGAGGTAATACGATAAGGTCCTTCCTAGTTGGGCCCCAGTTTTTCCCATGCTGGGTTCTTTGTAGTGCCCAAAACTTTCCTCAGTATCAAGTCTCCAGGTGCAAGTGGCCGTAGTTTTACATGAGAGTCATACCCCTGCTTGAGTTTGTGTTGATAATAAGCTAACTGAACCATGGCATTCTCTCGCCGTTCCTCAATTAGGTCTAGGCTCTTTTCTAGTAAATTACCATTACCGCTTGGAGTGAAAGAGCTTGTCCTTAGTGTTGGAAACCCAGTTTCTAGAGGTATTACAGCCTCGGCCCTATAAGTCATAGAGAATGGTGTTTCTCCAGTGGATCTTCGAGTTGTAGTTCGATACGTCCACAAAACATGTGGCAATTCTTCCACCCATCTTCCCTTAGCATCATCTAGCCTTTTCTTGAGACCATTGACTATTATTTTATTGACTCCTTCGGCCTATCCATTCCCTTGAGGATAAGCTGGAGTGGAATATCTGTTCGTGATGCCTAGATCACAACAGTATCTTTTAAAGGCCTTACTATCAAATTGTAGACCGTTATCTGAAATGAGAGTGTGAGGGATTCCAAACCTGGTGACAATGTTCTTCCATACAAACTTCTTTGCTTCCATATCTTTGATATTTGATAATGGCTCAGCTTCAACCCATTTGGTGAAATAATCAGTTCTAACGAGTAGCCACCTTCTATTCCCTGCTACTTTTGGAAAAAGCCCTACAATGTCCAAGCCCCATTGAGCAAAAGGCCAAGGACTAGACAGTGGATTAAGAACACCTCCTGGATGATGTATGTTAGGAGTGAATCTTTGACATTGGTCACATTTCTTCGCATATTCCTATGCTTCTCTCTGCATATTGGGCCACCAATATGCCTGAGTAAGAGCTCTATGAGCTCAAGACTTTCCTCCAGTGTGGCTTCCGCAAATTCCTTCATGCAAATCTTCTATGAGTAACTCCGTTGCTTCTGGGTCTATACATAGCAAATATGGTCCTGAAAAAGAGCGCTTATATAATTTCTGATCCTCGGACAGCTAGAACCGAGGTGTTTTCTTACGTATCTTATCTGCTTCGAACTTTTCTTTGGGCAAGATTTCATCTTTAAGGAATGTCACTATTGGATCCATCCAGCTAGGCCCAATCCTAATTTGATGAATTCGAATGGCGTTACTACTTGTCCCGGTGGGTTTCCGTAGATCTTCAACAAGGATGACCCGAGGTAGGCTTTGTGCCGAGGATGTCGTGGGTGTGGCTAAAGAGTCAGCATGGGTATTCCCACACCTGGATATATGTAATAAGGAAAAAGACTCAAATTTGGATTGTATATACCTGACCTGCGTTAGGTATCCTTGCATTCTTGGATCTCTTGCCTCCAACTTCCCTTCCACTTGGCCTACCACCAATCGTGAATAGGAGAACATTTGTACCGTTTTTCCACCCATTTTATGAACCATGTCCATTCCAGCCAGTAAAGCTACATATTCTGCCTCATTGTTGGTGGCCGAGAACCCCAATCTCCAGGATTTCTCAAAAGTAATTCCCTCAGGGGACACCAAAACTATCCCCACACCAGATCCTCTTTGATTTGCTACTCCGTCAACATATACTTTCCACAACGAAGGTTCTTTGCACGAGATCATGCCAATTGATTTTTCATCTATGCCTGATCCTTTAACATTCTCTTCTAATGAGGACTTAGCAAACTCCGCCACCAGATCCGCAATGACTTGTCCCTTAATAGAGGTGCGAGGCATATATTTGATATCAAAAGCCCCTAGGATAGTACCCCATTTGGCAATCCTTCCCGTGTAGTCAGCACTTCGAAGTATAGACTTAAGAGGGAGTTGAGTTAGAACAACAACTGTATGAGACTGGAAGTAATGGGGAAGCTTACGTGTAGCGTGCACCACTGCCAGGATTGCCTTTTCCAACGGTAAATAATGCACTTCGGCCTCATGTAGAGACTTGCTTACGTAATAAACTGGCCTTTGTACATTATTATCATCCCGTATAGGAACCAGATTAACTGCATGATTAGCCACCGCAATATACGCGAACAGAACTTTATCGATTTCTGGTCGAGACATAACAGGTGGTCGTGAGAGATACTCTTTAAGCTGTTGAAAAGCTAAAGCACACTCCTCGGTCCATTCAAATCCCTTCCACTTATTCAACAACTGGAAGAAAGGCCTACACCTGTCCGCGGACCGAGAAATAAACCAGTTAAGGACAACAGTCATCCCTATCAGCCTTTGAACCTCTTTGGGATTCCGAGGTGGGTGTAAGTTGTTAATGGCCTTGACCTGAGCCGGATTAACTTCAATTCCCCGATGAGTTACCATATAGCCTATAAATTTGCCTGACCCCACACCAAAAGAACACTTAGAGGCATTAAGTTGTAACTTGTACCTTCTTAGCATTTGAAAAGTGTCATTCAGATCCTCCAGATGCGTGGAAACCGCTTTACTCTTCACCACTATGTCGTCCACATATACCTCGATAGTTTTTCCCAATTGTGGTTCGAACATCCTAGTCATCATCCTTTGATAGGTAGCCCCTGTGTTCTTCAAACCGAAAGGCATTACCTTATAATGGAAATTTCCTGTAGGGGTGACAAATGCAGTCTTCTCTTGGTCCTCCACTGCCAAAGGTGTTTGGTGATAACCTTGGATAGTATCCAAAAAACTCATTCGAGGATGCCCAACAGTAGCATCCACCAACTGATCTATTTGAGACATTGGGAAAGAATCTTTAGGACAAGCTTTGTTCAAATCTGTGAAGTCCACACATACTCTCCACTTTCCATTTTTCTTTTTTACTACTGCTATATGAGCTAACCATTCAGGATAAAAAAAATTCTTTGATAGCACTAGCCTTCTTGAGTTTGAGCACCTCTTCCTTGACAGCCTCGGAATGCTCTTTAAAGGAGCGCCGAGGTGGTTGCCTCCTCGGTACTATTGCTGGATTGACATTCAAATGATGACAAATGAAACTCGGATCAACCCCGAGGGCTTCGTAAGCATTCCATGCAAGCTTCCAGAGACTGCAAACTCTGACGTGAATAGTACCAGAGACTAACACCTACATCCACATTTTTCTTCAAAAACATAACCAGCTTCGCCTTCTCATCAGGTGGAAACTGAACTCCCACCTAAAATAATTTCTCAGGGTCATCATTTATAAGAACCTTCTCCAACTCCTCACATGTAGGTTCTTCTACCGATGGCACCCTGGTTGTGGTCAGAGACTTTGATTGCTATGGCATTCCATCAGCCGAGGCCAAGGACTCCGGTTCAGGCTGATATAGAATTGCAGTTGTAATGCACTGCCGAGCCACAGATTGACTTCCAAGCAATTCCTCTATTTGATTCCCAGACGAAAATTTGATCTTAACATGCAATGTTGAGGAGACGACACCTAGAGCATGCAACCAAGGTCTTGCCACAATGGCCGTGTAGGGAGAATAGGCGTCTACCACAATGAAATCCACATTTACCACCTCTGGGCCTGATTGCATAGGCAGCCTGATTTGCCCTTTTGGTATGACAGCCTTCTCCTTAAAGCTTATTAAGGGTGAATCATAAGCTGTAAGATCTTCAAACTTTAAGTCTAACCCTTTAAATAGGTCAGGGTACATGATGTCTACACCACTACCTTAATCAACCATCACCCTCCTTACATCGTAGCCCCCTATCCTCAGGGTAATCACCAAATCATCATCATGTGGTTGGATAGTCCCGATCTTGTCTTCTTCTGAGAAACCTAAAATTGGTAGGATATTCGCTTTGATCCTCTTCGGCTGATCCCTAGAATCCTCGGCTAGAGTCCGAGCCACAAACATCACCCTGGAAGGATGAAAGCCAGTTCTACCAGGTGCGGCGAAAATAACATTGATCGTACCTAGGGGAGGCCTTGATGAAGCGCCTCCCTAGTTCCCCACCCCTGAGTGGTTTCCCTGCTCGCTAGGCCGATACAAGAATTGCTTCAACCTTCCTTCTTTAACCAATTTCTCCAAATCGTTCCATAGAGTCCGACAATCCTTCGTAGTATGACCCCTCTCCTGGTGATAATGGCAATGGAGGTTTTGGTTGCGTCTCAAGGGGTCCCGCCATCTTATTGGGCCACTTGAAGTATGACTTATGCCTAATTTTCTCCAACAGCTGTTGCACTGGTTCCCTAAAAATGGTATTAACCACCTGTGGGGTGATAGGACTTGCCTACCTGGCAAAATCTCTCCCAGGCCTATTATTGTTGTATCTGTCTGACCTAAAATCCCTCCTCTCCTGAGGGATAATCTTCGGATTGCCCATCCCTTGTTGCTGATCTTCCTCAACCCTTTTATATTCATCAATGCGATCCATGAGCCAACGTACGCTCCTGACAGGTTTTTTGGTCAAAGATTTTCTCAAGTCGTGCTCCGCATGTAGGCCAACTTTGAAGGTCCTTATCGCCACATCATCAAAGTCACCATCAATCTCATTGAACATCTCCTAATATCTATCTAAGTATGTTCTCAAGGTTTCTTCTTCTCTCATGGCCATGGACAATAATGAATCCAAGGGCCGAGGACCCTACTGCATGTGATGAAATGAGAGCCAAACGCCCTAGTAAGTTCCTTGAAAGAATTGATAGAACCTGCCCTCAAGCCATTAAACCACCTCATTGCCACAGGTCCTAGGCTGGAGGGGAAGATCTTGCATATCAAAGTTTCATTTTTTGAGTGTACTGCCATCCTTTGACTGAAATGACTCACATGCTCCACAGGATCTGTTCGGCCATTATAAATGGTGAAGGCTAGTTGTGTGAAGCGCCGAGGAAGCCTCCCTTCTTCCAACTTGCGTGTAAAGGGTAACCTGGAGATCTGATGTAATGCCCTACCCATAACATTGTTTCCCAAGCCCCTGGAAGAAGAATTTTTGCCCTTCCTCCCACGCGGGTTGTCTTCCTCGTAAGAGAAAGATTCATCCAGGGAGTCCTTGACCTCGGCCTGTAATTGTCATCCTCGGAGCCCTTAGAAGAGGGATCGGAGAAAGAAGGAGTTTGCCTTCGCCTTTCGCGACGCAACTTCTTTTTTAGGTTGTCAATCTCCTTCTGCATGGCCTTTGCATTTGCCTCGTGAGGAACTCTGCTTCCCCCCCCCCCCCCCCGTGAATGGCTTCTACTCCTGCTGGTGTGCATTGTGTGTACACTCCCTTCTCTGTTTTCTTCGTGCTCAAGATGTAAGGAGTGATCCTCATGCTGGGACCCCACAGACTCCACACAGTGTTGTGGTCCTGAGCCCACCATAATGTTAAACCTTCTAAAACACAAGATTCTCACAAACGGCGCCAATTGTAAGGACACAATTTGAGCCCGGACCTATGATTAGAAGGGGATCGGCCTGAGAGGCCTTTTTACAATAAAATTTGTAGAGAGAGTGGGCTTCAAATCTAGGTTCTAGTGAAGTTTGGATAACACAGAATGATGGGTTTTTTGGCGACAATGGCACACATGAAGAACTGTTTATATGAATACGGAAGAAATATTCTCCTCGGACATAAGCCGAGGATGACTTATATTACTTCTTCCCAAGATAGATAACAATTACGGATAATGAGGTCTACCGTCTCCTTTTTTTTTTTTTTCTTCCTTTCCATTGCTTAAGGTTCCTTCTTTCTTTTATACTTACTCATTCCTTTCCTCTTCATCCTCTACATCATGGTTAGATTCCTTGTTTTAGATACTTGTCTCATCCACCTCCCCTGTAGTCTTTGGAGATAGGAGCCAAGTTCCACCATGATGCTCAGGTCTCACTTCCCTATTAACGTGGCCAGAATATCAGTTGTAGAGCATTAAATGCGGGGTGGTGGTAAACAGCTTTATATCAGATATTCCACCGCCCTTCTTCTTATCTTCCACGTGTATCGTGTCTAGAACATAGCATGTGGAATTTCTAGAACATAGACTGTGGATGTTAACCAACCCTTCTCCTACCTCGGCTTCATATAGCCGAGGACACAATCTTCCTCGGACATACTTATCCAGACATTATCTTTTCTTTATATAGTATTTTCCTATGAGTTAACATTCATACAGCCTTGGACCATCCTGTGTCCTCGGGCTGGGCTCCTAGCCCGAAGAACACTCTTAGGCCAACCCACATATATTTCTGGGCCTAATGACCCTACAAAGCTGATTTACAAATATTAATATTGTTTTTAAGATCTTTTATTACATACTAAACAACAATAAGAAAGTAGCATAAAGATCCAATGATTTCACTATGTACAAACGGTGCGTTTTAGGTCACTTAAACCTAGGATATTTTCTTCTTCCCTCATCTGACCCCAAGAAGCAGAGGCCTCTGCATAAAACGGTGCGCAATGCAACGGTTATTTCCTCATCAGGTTTCTTCTTTCTCTCAACTACCATGGCAGAGATGTCTTCAATGCACTTCATTAATGCTCCGTCCTCTTCCTCTTCAATGAATTGCACCTACCCACCCACCAATAATCCATCAAAACAGAGGAAACACCTACATTGCAAACCCATTACGCGGAACAAACCCACCCGATCCCCTCTGTTCTTCCTTCACTCGAGCTCACCTTCTCTCTGCTTGGGACGTTGTTGCCGCCACTATGGGTCTCTACATTCACGAGTAAGTTGTTTTTAACTTCTCATACTCTTTGATCTATTGGTGTGTGGTTATATTGTTTTCCATGAGGCTTCAACTGTGGTTTTTTGTGTTCAACGTTTATGTGTGGTTTTTGTGTTCAACGTTTGTGTGTAGTTTTTGTGTTCAACGTTTGTGTGTAGTTTTTGTGTTTTACATGACACTAGTACGTGGGTTTCTCTGCATTCCTCTTCTATGCTTCTTTATATGTGAGTTTACTTTGCATTTTTCATGTGGGCATGATTAACTGATTATGACATGCACATGAACTGTTTGTTGAAATGCCTCAATGAGTATAGAAGGAAGTTGTAGCAAAAATGGTTAAGGGGAAATTGAAGGACAGTGGTAATGATGTGAGATAAGATTGGAAAGACCCAGAGGAACTAAAAGCTTTTTGTGATTTGTGTGCTGTTCAAGTCCTAGAGGGCAAGAGGAAAGGATGATTTTTGAGAAGGGTAAAGGTTGATGCAGTGATTAAACAGTTGGGTGAAATTAGAAAAGTGGTGACTCACCAGCAAGTTAAAAACAAATAGGATCATCTGAGAAAAAAACTCAGATGCCAGTGACGAGTGTTTTGAGCATGACACTGGATTGGGTATTGATCTTGGAACTTCTTTGCTTGATGCTAGTGATAAGTGGTGGACCCGAAAGATTGCGGTTAGTTCACTTTACATAATTGTGAAAAACTCCATTATGTACAACTATATTGTGTTCTAACTACTGGTTGTCCACATGTAGGCATGTCCCAAGGCAAGAACCTTTAGAAAAAAAAGGTATGCCAAATCTTGGCTCCATGGACATCATGTTTGGAGGCACGGTTGCAATGGGGAAAAATGCATTCTGCACGAGTGGTCAAATGCCAAAGGAAAGCACCGAAGGGTCTGGGGACTCCGTTGATAGCAAAGAATTTGTTGACCCCCAATGTGAACCCTGTGTGAACGTTGACCCAATGGAGGTTGAAGGCCTAGCATCGTCGAGGGCAAGACCGGCAGTGAATAAAGGGAAAGGCTTGGCAAGCGATGTCCACCTTTTTAGGGGAATTTGCAAGAAACCAAGAAAAAAGCGTTCAGTTGTGTAAGAGATGTCTGACTCTTTCAAGAGCATCTCAAATGTTATTGCTGAAAGTAGAAGTGTAAGTACTCATTCACCAACTATCTCTAATGTAGCTACTGAGTTTAAAGCAATTCTGGACATGGTGTTGAGTCTTTCTGGGGTGCAATCGGGTGATCGCCTTTATATGTTCAGCACCCTCTTCTTCATGGAAAAAACAGTGGGTAGGAACATGTTTACAGCACTTGCTTATGACAAGGACGTACAACTAAAGTGGCTAGAGATGCAGTACCAAAGGAACCCTCAATGTCATTTTTCCTAAAGGAAAGGGGATTGTCTCGATAGGGTTGCTAAGGCTTGGTGTTGTAGTAATCGAAAATGGGTTTATGTACTTGTTGCACTCTTTTTTTTTCTTTTTCTTTTTTATTGGCAGAAACTATGCTTACGATGGGTGTGTATGTAAGACAATGATTACTAATTAATTGTCATCTAGTGTATGCTTTCTTGTTCCTTTTTCAGCTCAACATCTGATATATTTTTGGTGTTTTGATGTTCTAATTTATTCAATTCACATATCATTTCCCCACTTCTGCAATGAAATTTCCAAATTACTAGTTTAGAGCTTAATTGAGTGTTAATTGGTTTGCTTTACTTTAGAAGTATACTTAGCTGTATCATTTGATTTGGTTTCATTAATCCCTCATGAATGTCTCATATTGTTTGATCAAATATTGGTAGCATTGGGTTTATGCTCTTCTTGAAACAATAATTCCATTTGTATGCTTTCTTTTCTTTGCCTATATGTTGATAGATTTGTTGAGCTGTTCTTAAACTGTTAGGTGCTTCTTAAACTGTTCATTGTGGCTGGGAGGGAGACTAAACCTTGCTTGTACATAATGATTTGAAGCTTTCATATACCACCTAATTTAGTTAGATTGCACTTTTTTTGGCCATCTTTTCAATCTCACCCTTGTTATATCTCCAACTATTTCAATGTCATATATAGGAGTGCCATTTAGATGCCAATAGTCATGCCAAGGGAGATAGTTCCACCTAAACGTACCATGAACTTGATGACTGACCTTGTTATTTCTCTTGATTTCAAAATCTTCCACAAAAGCCCTTGAGCTTTTGTTTTGCAATCTTAACAACCTTTTTTGGAAGGATGCAGATTATGGTTTAGTACACTTAAAGGCTAAATAAGATTTACTTAATCAATTGCAACCTTCTAGCATAGGGCAGAGAGTTAGAAGACCATGAATTAACTATTGGTATAATCTTATTTATAAGAGGACTGCATTCTTTTTCAATGAGCTTACTAGATATGATAGGCACTCTAAGCTAGCTAACTGGAAATTTTCCTTCTTTGAATTGGAGCATGTCAAGAATCTATTGCTACAACAACTCACTCTTGGAACTTGGAAGCATCCAAAAAGACTTTTGAAATGTTCTAAAGGCCTTTTTCACCACTAATATATTGGGAAATTTTTGGGAACACCAATACCTAACAAGCAGCGAAGTATAGAGTGCGATTCAGTAGAATCGCATGCTTTCATTATATCAATTTTCAAGGTACACCTAGGCTGCCTCTATTCTAATGATAGTTCTTCACTATTTCCTGCATTAATAGCACTTTTTTCTGTTATATGTCTTCCTGCATAAAGGCAGATTGATGTTTGCCAATCACGTCATTCAAAGAACGTTTCAATCTATTGGCTGAGATGGTAGTAATGCACCCATAAATTATATTACAGAATACAGTGAGATATAAGAGGGAACTCAGCCATTTTGGAAGGATTTGTCACTTTAGGGACCAAGGTCACATCAATAGCATTGACTTCTCTCATGAACTTGCTAGATTTATAAAATGAGTGAAAATCTTTATAGACATCATCGTGAATAATAGACTAATATAGTCCACCAAAACTACAAAGTCAAAGTAACAATAACAATAATCTTGCATGCTATATGCAACTGTCTATTTCGACAAGTTTAGATGTTTTTTTATTGTGATTTGAATCTAAGTCACTTTTGCAACATGAAAAAATATAGGTTCTGCTTGTTCTATTAAATTGGATCCAATAAAGTGCATCAATCTTGTTTTCTGAAGTGTGGTGAAGGAACAGAACTAAGCATATTGTAGTACTATATGATCTCAGGCTGTGGAGTTATCTAGGCAATAGGCATGCACAATTGCATATGCAATAAAATTGTTGCCATTACTGCCAAGACATTTGACTATATGCTTAAAGAAAACTACAGGTCACCGTCCATTGAAGTGTCTTGGATAAAATTTTCTGCCATCATTTTTAATTTTTTTTAATTTTTCCTTATGATCACATACACTTTGGATTGGAAATTTAGTGTTTTGGCGTAACTCTTTATTCATATTTTAATGAACTTTGGAAATTCTTATGTCTAGTCAATCTTTATGAAAACTTTATTATGTCCACAGATTTTAGTGGCAAATTTAACCTATATTAGTGTATTGGTCAGATAACGCATTTCTAAATCTTTCAAAAGGGTAAGGCCATATTTTCTAGTGTCCTTGGCTTTCCACAAACAGAAAAAGAAAGAAGTCTCAAGGTATACAAAAGGATGGATTTGCTAAACGACTCAGACTTCGACCTGATCGACGACATTGTACTCGCAGCATATATAGCTGGGTGTGCATGTGTAGCTTATGTGGAGACCTATATGAACAAAGTACCAATGCATACAAATATACAAATAGGGTATGAATGGGTACAGTATACATTAAATGGAAATGAGCAGAAATGTCACAATGTCTTTAGAATGTCAAGCCATGTGTTTCGACAATTGTGTAATACATTGCGCACTCAGTATGGATATAACGGTACCAAAAGAGTTTGCTGGGAAGAGTTTGTGGAAATTACATTAGTGATACTTGGTCATGCCTCGGGTAACAGAGTAGTGTAAGATAGATTTCAGCATTCGGGTGAGATAGTGCATTGACACGTGGCCACGGTAGTTACATTGCTAGCCATCGTTATGGTAGCAGACATTATTAAGCCTGCTGATCGTACATTTCGTAATGTGATAGAACATATTCAACATTAAGATCAACATTGGCCACATTTCGAGGTACTTTGTGAATTTGGTATCTTGACTTGATTTTATTGAAATTATCTTTATGGTCATACCACTTATTTCATTTCCCAGTGTATTTTTGTGGCAATGGTTAGGGTTGCATTGGTGCGATTGATGGGGTCCACGTCCCCGTGGTTGTTCTAGTTGATGAGCAACACTTGTACAGAGGCAGGAAATGTATCACAACAACAAACTGCATGTGCGCATGTGATTTTGACATGAAATTTACATTCGTGTATGTTGGATGGGAAGGGTCAGCGCATGACACAAGGATATTTTAAAGCTACCTCAATAATGAGAGTGACAACTTCCCAAAACCTCCAGCTGGTTTGTAAATATGCAGTTTAATTACAATATTAAATTATGTATTATGTAGTGAAAATGCTAATGCACTAAACATTTTCATTTACAGGAAAGTATTACCTTGTTGATTCAGGGTACTCTATGAAGAGAGGCTTCCTTGCACCATATAAGGGGGAGAGGTACTACATCCTCAAATTTGAGCGAGGTGAAGACTTGCATCGTCCAAAGGAGAAATTTAATTATCTCCATTCATCACTTCGTTTGGACATGGAATGAACTTTTAGATTTTGGAAGAATAAATGGAGAATTTTGAGAAGTATGCCACCCTTTCATATACGCACTCAATGTCGCATCATTGTTGCTACAATGGTTCTTCACAATTTCATTAGAGCACATGAAAACAACGATGTTGAACGTTCCAAATCTACATGGGGCACGTATGGATGTAGTGAAGGAGGTCATTACGATGCCATGACAGATGTGATCTCAATCTTGGATGAAGCTGAGATGAAAGAGGTTCGTGACAATATCACAACATCGATATGTAGGATGCATCCCTCGTAGGACTTAAGTTGTTACGGAAGTAATATTCCCCTTAATTGATTATGGTGACTATTATTTTTGTCACGATAGAAATTAGTGTGGTTGAAAATACCATTAACATTATGGTAATTTTTTGTGGGGACCATAACTGATGGTTCACAAACTTCAATATAATACCATTTTGTTTTATGATGATTTTATTGTTGGTAAGCAAAACTGATGGGTATTGCAACAGTAGATTTCATACTTACAGGGGACTTCTGAATAGAGTCCAATCTTATCTGAACAAGAGATAAACTTAATGGATTTTAAGATTGCAACAGTAATCTGCCAGGAATTTTTTACAAAAAAATAAAGAAAACAATATCTACCTTGAATTTGTTTTAAAGACACCAAGAACCTTAACTATCAATTGCTGCGAAATTGTATATAGATAAATAAATATTTAATATATATGTATATATGTATATTACACACATATACAACAACAGAACTTACAATCTCCATCAACTTGGCCATTAACATTATTGAGCAAATTTAAACCTCTCCACATTGTTTTAAGAAATACAACTACATACATATCATAAATTGTTACTTTCAATAGTATGGTTAACATACAAAACAAATGCAATAATACAAGTTTGTATTATTATATACATACACATCCCATTATGGCAAACACATATGCCTGATTTTGACTTCCCCAAACCTAGTAGACAAGATAAGCAATACTAGAAACATCACACAAGATACTACTAGAGCTATTGTCAACTTCTTTGCTTTCTCTTTAGA
Source organism: Castanea sativa (assembly GCF_040712315.1). Lineage (NCBI taxonomy): Eukaryota > Viridiplantae > Streptophyta > Magnoliopsida > Fagales > Fagaceae > Castanea > Castanea sativa. The sequence continues at coordinate 31,507,013 of NC_134024.1, read as the reverse complement.
AATCATGCGTGCAGCCTTGTCTCTTTCATGCTTTCGTGTTGAAACTCGCTCCCTTTCCAATGCTGCGGCTGTCAGGGCATGTGCTTGCTTCGACTCTTCATTGGCAACTTCCACCGCATGCTCCAATCGCTTGAATTTGGCAATAACAATAGGTGCAGTTGTAGCACCACGCGTACAACAAATGCTGGTGTCTAACCACTTGAAGAACTTGCATCCACGGTCATCATCCTGCAGAATACAATACAACACATAAACAGGAATACAACGAATTGGTTCTTTAATGCACAACACAAATATTTTGCCAATACTTGGATATGGTACTTACTGGCGACCAATAGCGACAAGTATAAAACCTCCTGCCAAATGTATGAAGTTTCAGGGAAGTCCTAATGATGTAGTTGTCAACGTCACAAAAATGGCCATCATAACTGGAGAGATAGTTACTCGTTTCCGACATTGGCATATCTTGGGCTTGAAAAAGAAAAATAGAGGATAAGGTGCATATGTAAGTAATCAATATAGCGGAAGAAATAAGAGAGCTAAATAACATCAACCTCATAAACAACTTCCATGGTAACAAGTTGAACTGCTAGTTTGCTGCTTAACTACTGAAGCAGACCAGATCAAGCCTAAGAGTAAGTACCAATCCAAAACACAAACTAGTTTAATTTACCAAGATTTTTAGTCATTTCTCAGATTCATTGAAAGTGAAAGTGCTACCTCTACACTATTAAAGATCAAAACTTTGTAAAAAAAAAACAAAGTAACTAATAAATAGAGAGGACTAAATTGTTACAGTGTTTAGTCTTAGAGGCAGCAATGCAAACATATGCTATATATGTTTCAAAGCAAGAGTTAATGATATGGATTTTTTTTTACACAAACTTAAAAGTACAAGGACTTATAAAATATTTCAAAAGATAAAAGACCATTTTGAAAAAAAAGGGTAAAAATTGAGGACCAAATGTGTAATTATTATTATTATTATTATTATTATTTTAATAGAGAGCTAACAAGATACTGGCACTTTTGGTTTTGACTCAGTGACCCAAAGATTCTGGAAAGAAACAAGGTGTCTTACATTAAAATAACTGAAACAACTATCATATGTTAACAATGTTTTTTGTGGTATAGCTTATTTTAGTGACTCTTAAATTTTGCTTAAACAATAAGCTGAACAAAAATACCAAGGAAACTGAAAAAAGTTAATCTTTTAAAAGAAAAATACAAACAAAAAAAAAAGCCAAACTAAGCCATTAACAATGACACCTTCATGTGAAATTACCTGCAAGATTACCATTAAGCAGTGCAAAACAAGTACAAGTAGTGACTAATAAGAACCATTTTGGTTTTCCCCTGAAAATTTTTTAATGTAGCAACCAATGCATTAATAAGGGTAGAAAATTTGAGTTCTTGAATATTAGCTGTAAAAATAATTGAGTAAGAATAGTGTTGTGTGTTCAATGTCAGTGAATAATCTCTATAAACAAGTTAACCACAAATTTCTTGTCTAACTCCTAAACAAAAAATGTGCAGCAAGACATACTTGCTGCATCAATATCCCTAAAGACCTATCACCATATCACCATAAATAAGAATCAATCATACAGCCTATCCACATATCACCATAAATTTAAATGGTAAAAAGCAAAATAAAATGGTACATATATCAAACACCTTCATGTGAAATTATCTGCAAGATTACCATTAAGCAGTGGTAAACAGGTACAAGCAGTGACTAATAAGAACCATTCTAGTTTTCCCCTAAAAAATTTTTAATGCAGCAACCAATGCATTAATAAGAGGAAGAAATTTTGAGCTCTTGCATATTAGTTGTACAAATAATTGAGTAAGAATAGTGTTGTGTGTTCAATATCAATGAATAATCTCTGTAAACAAGTTAACCACAAATTTCTTGTCTAACTCCTAAACAAAAAATGTGCAGCAAAACATACTTGTTGCATTAATATCCCTAAAGACCTATCACCATATCACCATAAATAAGAATCAATCATACAAACTATCCAAATATCACCATAAATTTAAATGGTAAAAAGCAAAATTGAATGGTACATATATCAAAATTTCCAATAAATCACCAGATATTTTCTTCTCCTTTTTTATGGGAAAAAATTTCGAAGAAATAAGGAATTCTTGATGTGCAGCACAAAAATTGAAATCATAATGATCATAAAGCAAAGTCTGAATCTTAAGCAAAACGAACAAAAAAAGCAAACCCAACAGATCTACATCTCCGTTTATAGCTTTGATCATCACGCGTTTCAAACAACAATCAAAAAGTATTGAAATCCAATTCTCAAAATAGAAAGAAACAAAGAGAAAACACACACACATAAATCACAGTAATGAGAATATTGTGAAAGTAATATGTACCTGTGATTTTTAGAACACGAAAGATCCACAATTCACAAACTCAAAAACCCATTTACCCAGAAATTAAACAAATGGGTCAGCAAGTGAAATTGGAAGAGGCGTGAAATGGGTTTATGGGAAGAGAGGCGTTAGGCTGAAAGCAAACACACACATAAATTACAGTTTTTTCAGTTTTCAGCAAAATAAGCGGTATCCAAACGGACCCTAAGTTAACATGGGTTGAAACCCACAACAATCAATCTATAGCTATAATCGTGGAATACAGACAGCCAGCTAGTACGGTCCACATATTTGGGCTGAACCAGCAAATGGGGATAGCTAAAATGAGTTGTACAAGTCAGCCCCAAAGCCTAGTAGCACGGACAGCAAAATCTTTGGGCCAAATTGATGAAATTGACTACGAACCACAAAATCAAAATCAAACAGCCAAAGATTCAAGGCTGGAACAAAACCAAAATAAATTAGAGAGCTTTTCCCTCTATCATGTGAACCAAGCTCACTAAGCCCTCGCTTGGGAGGAGAAAATGGAATACAAAGGAAATGAATGAAAAGAATAATTTTAGAATATTCTTCAATTCTATTGTTTGGAAGTTTTAATAGAGGAAATGAAAAGTTCATTCCCTTATTTGAAAGTTTAAATGACAGAGAATTGAATGGGTAGGAGGAAACACTCATTCCTCTGTATTCCCTTAAAATCTCAAATTTTCATTCTCCCTGGAATTTGGAGGAATGAGAGGGAATAAAATTAGATTTAATGAATTTTTTACTAAAACTTCCAAAATACCCCCATATATTAAAGCTTTTATTTTAAATTAGGGGTCTAAGAGTAACATTGTTATAAATTTCATTTCATTCCCTCTATGTTACTCTCAAACAAGATTACTTACATTCAATTTATTTTCATTCCGTTATTTTAAAACATCCAATCAAGGTTACTTAATTCTATTTCATTTCATTCTTTTTCATTCCTTTCTCTTGCTTAAATCCGTTTCATTCCATTTTAATTTTTTTCAATTCCCTTATCATTATTCCATTCCATTCTATTCTCTAACCCTCGTAAACTATCAAAGGAAGCCTAAAGAGAGAGGGCACCAGCAAAGGGAAATAGAAAGAAGCGATAGGTTGGATTTGGAGTGCTAAAATATATGGCCATTCCACATCAGTTTAGGTCCACCGAAAGTCTAACAAATGAGCCCGGAATATATGTGAGACCATTGGGCCCATCCTTCTTAATTCATGTGCAAGTCATAAAAATAATGTTACACTTTCTGTATAATAAGGTCTCATCCAACATAATCATTTCTTCCATAAAGCAATGGACCAGCATCAATAAAAAGCTGCCATTGACTTCTGCTACCAACAAATTTGAATGGGATTCTCCCCTTAAACGAGTAGGTTTTGAGGGCATTTAGGCGAGTCCTCGGAGCGTCGCTTTCTCCTTCGACTCATCACTTTCTATTTCCCCTATTTCTTGATGCTAACATCTGTTTTTTTTCAAGTTGTATGAGCTATTTTTGCAAGCTTTTATAGTTTTTGCAATTTCACGCTTGCTAGCATATATCTTTGGGCTTGACTTACCATAAGTACCTCATGATTTGTTTTGGTCAAGAGAAGAATATGAATTGCTTGCAACTAAGATAAGTTCCTATATCTTCTCAAAAAAAAGAAAAAAAAGAAGATAAGTTCCTATATATCTTGCTCTCTTTAAATATATATAGATTTCTTCATATAACGTTACCTAGAACATTTATTGGAATGAGTTGTAATGTTATATATATTAACTTGGGCATAGATGAATATATTCATTTAATATTCCCAAATTCTCTTGCTTGTCCTAAGTTCTAACATATTTTTTCAAATTTATTTGTATATACCTCACGGTTTAAATTAAATACGCATGAAAATACTCTTTTCTCATTAATTTGATCTTAATATATTGCTACACTTCTTCTATGATGTTGATTGTCACATTTTTAAAAATAAATTTAAGAGAGGTGCTAAATCCACAACATTTTTACAATATTTTCACAACAAATCATAGGTGGTTAGCTATTATTAGTTCAAATTTGAACCTAATACTAAGATTACATTTTTGCCCCAACAATAACAACCAGTAACAACCTACCACTTAAGATTTGTTGTGAAAATGTTGTGGATATATCAAATCTCTAAATTTAATTCCGAGTACATTAACTTCGGCATTGACAAATTTATATTCATTTAATCTTGTTTAATATTCTTGTTTGGTATTGCTAAACTAAACGTATTTCATTATCTCAATTTCATATGTCTGATAGTCTCTCAAAAAAAAAAATTCATATGTCTGATAGCCTGACATATATCCTCCCATTTATTTTATAACTTAAATTATTTATATGTGAGAAAATTATTATTCACATTAATTCATTATTTTTTATCAGTCATCTATATATATATATATAAAACTGAAGCCTCAGCTTGCTCCACAATTCTCCACATCAGCATTCTATTAGAAAAATAATAATAAAACCAAAAAAAAAAAAAAACAAAATAGACCCGATACACAAAAACGTATACTCTGCCTTTCCCTTTCACAATGGTCTGCCATCCCCATCTTCTTCCTCAGTCCTCTACCAGCTACCAACACGATGATCTACCATCCCCATGTTCTTCCTCAGTCCTCTACCAGCTCCTCCACAATCAGACCCACGGCAAACCATCGCATCGCATCTACAGACCCACCATACCCACCATATCTACAGATCCACCATTCCCACCTTACCCACAAACCAAAGCCTCGATCTTCTTCCTCAAACCACCAATTTGACACAAACCACCCACATCCAACCTCTACAAACCAAAAACTGCCCCCCATTTGCTGTGGGTCTCATCAACCCCATTGCCACAAATAACCCACCATACCCACCATGCCCAACATACCCACAAACCCACAAACATCGAACAGAGGTCGAGCTCCGGCCTCAGATCACCCATCTTCTTCCTCAAAACAAAGGTCGAGCTCCTTCCTCAGACCACCCACATGCATAACGACGCCCCATTTGCCGTGGGTCTCGTCCAGCCCATGGCCCATCAACTATGTCGGTCGACAATACACCCAACCCAGCTCGTCGAAACCGGCCCAAAGGTATGTAATAAACAAATTTAATTAGTACTCTATAATATATTTATTTAATTTTTTTGAATCCAAACTCTATAACTATTAGGACTCTACAACTATTATGTTATAAATAGTTGATTCTTATTAGTCTTCTTCTTCTTCTTTTTTTCACGGCTGCTCAATTTCTAGGTTTATTGCTATTGCCTTTCTCATCATTCTTTTCCTCCATTCGAATCAGGGTTAAAGGTATGGTGTTCGGGTACGTTTGTGATAATATATGTACATCTAATTTCTAACTATTTTAGTGTGGATTTCTTAGATTTTTTTTTTAAAATTTTAGTTTAGTTATATCAGTTTTAGCATACTGCTTCATGGTTTATTTTTCACCCCCGCCTATTTTGTATTATAGAGTTGATTTCTGTTTCAAATTAATTTACTTTGAAATAGTTCACTTTGATGTAGTTTACTTTGATTAAATGCAGTTTGAGTTACTCTGTTTACGAATAGTTCACTTCAAGTCAGTTTGTTTTGAATCAAGTTATTTTGAATCAATAGGATTGGAATATGAGTTAGACTTAGAAATTGAAAATTAGTCTCTTGAGGATTGTAGTCACTTTAGTTTCTTATCTATCATTGTACTTGCATTGCAACAAAAAGTCTTCTTAAGATCAAATTTTACTTTGAATTGGGTTTTCACTTCAATCTTAATGTAATTAATTTACTTTGAATTAGATATGAGTTAGACTTAGAAATTAGAAATTAGTCTCACAATCAAATTGTTTGATGATATGAAGGAGATTAAAAAAAAAAAAAAAATTGCACTACACTGTACTGTTTCAAACTTTCTGCATTCCACTATTTCTCTTCTATTAATGTTTCTTGGCTGAAAATTGGATTCTTACTGTTTTGCAGGTAGGGATTTAGCATTTTCATATCTAGCTTATTTGGTAATACAACTACAAGACGAGGAAAGTCAGGTATTTACCAGTCTTTCCTTTATTCTTTACTATTTATTGCATATTTACTGGTAATATGTTTGTGCATTTATGCTTGCTTTCAATCAATTTGATGTTAGAATTATGACTTAGGATCTGATCTGCTTTTGTTTACTTCAAATTAATTTACTTCGAATTAGTTCACTTTGATGTAGTTTACTTTGATTAAGTGCACTTTGAGCGACTCTGTTTAGGAATAGTTCACTTCAAGTTAGTTTGTTTTGTATCAAGTTATCAGGGTTAAAGGTAAATATTCTCTCAATTTGAATTGTAACGTTTGCCTCTATGAATTGGTAGATTTATGTTTTGACTATTTCAAGTTCAGACTTATAATAGTTTGGATTTCTTAGCTTTTTTTGTACTTTAGTTTAGTTATATCAGTTTTAGCAGAAAAAATACTTCAATTTGTAATAAAAAGGTTGTATTCCTAAACAATGCTATTTTATGCATAATTGTTAAAACCTAAAGAACTGCACTATCATCAATCTATTTCCAAGCAAAAAAAAAAAAAAAAGAACTATTGAGGTTTTAAAGATTAGGTTATGCTTGAAATAGCTTCTTTTTTTTTTTCCTTTTTTTTTTTTAAAAACTTATGACATCTGCATTATGATAATGTCTCTTTTACACACTTAATATAATTTAGTTTCATTATTTTATTGAGCTTAAAAAAAATACATAAGAGAATAATTATATTACATACACATATGTGGGAGTCTTTTTTTATATCATTATTGGGTTATTTAAGTTTAATCTAAACTATATATGCAATACTATGGCTCTATTTGAATTTTGAAGTATTATACCAGAAGTATTTGCTATATAAAATGCAAGAACTGAATGTACTGCTTAAACTTATGCTTTAAATTTAATTTTTACTCTTCAGCTTGCTTTACTTTTGTAAATTAAAGGGTTTAGGGGTTTAGGCTTTTCAATTTTTTATGATAGGTTTTGCTTGGTTTTGTATTTTGTATTATGCATAATTGGTTGTTGTACATTTGGTTTGAGTTAGTGATATGCTATTGTTATGATGAATATTTGTGCATAGTACTTTCAAATGATCATCTAAACAACATTTACAAGCAATAAAATTTTAGTGTTTAAACAATTTACAATTATTAGCGCATGATAGATAACATTATTCTAACAGAAAAACTCCAGCATTACTTTTTTTTTATAGATTAAAAGTTCTACTTTTAAACATAATTGTCATTGAACTGTTCATGTTCTTTTTTTCCCAGTTAATTGAACTCAATATTCCTTCCAAAATTCAGAGACTAGATTCTATTTCCAGAATTCTCATAAAATAGTAGTGTCTAAATACAATATAATTTTTCCTTTTAGGGTAAAAACAGCTTCAGAAAAAATAGCAATATTCATAAATAACAACAAATCCAATTTGGGAAGTCAAAATACACATAATTCACCAAGATATATCACATGATTTTATTTTCATAATTGGTCCTGCATAAATATGGTTGCTGTTTTAAATCTGCTTTTATACTTGGAGTATTAATATCATATTATATTGTAGTATTCTGTTTAAATATATTTTATGTTCTGCATGCTTTGCTACCTTAGCGAAATTGGTGTGGGTAGAATTTTTGTAGCCCATGTGACCCAAGAGTTTAAAACTTTTTTCAACACAAACACAAAATTGTAGAGTGTAGGTTAACATTGTTAAAATAATAGAAATGCCCTTCAACACAGTGTTGTTTAGTTTTTCAGATTTGAATATTGTATTGCTCAACTACATTATTTTTGCCTTCAAACACATGAACGTATGGACATGCAAGATATGATGCAGCTAACACATGGATTAGATAAGACACGTTCAAATACTTACAAGGCTGCAAGACTATAACTGAAAGTAACTGCATAAAACAAAATGGAATTCTTAAATCAATTAGAGGATGTAGTTTAGGTTTTTGTTTTTAATATCTGCGTTCCTTTGCCTCTATAAATTAATGGTGACTATGGAAAACATGATTGATGCCTCTAAAAGCTGTGCTTGAAGTGGTGCTGACAGGAGCAGATTTCTCTCTTGGTCATCAACTGTTATCTCTACAATTTTATACGCATGGCTTTCGTTGCATCATTCCATTCTATTTGATATAGTTTTGCTTTATTATTGTCTTTACAACTGTTAATGTTGATTATAATTTCTCTAGAAGTGAACATGAGCAGAAACACAGTTAGAATATATTAGTAAATCAGTTACCTATTTATATAATCTTAATTTTTTGGCGAGTTTTTTAATTCTTGGTAATTCATGTTGACAATGACACTGATTTTGTGTTTTTGCTCATTTAATTGGTTGTCTAATATCATCCTATCTTAGCAACTCGATTCATCAAAAAGTCATGAAAATTGTTGGAACTACCTTGCATGAGATAGTTTTGTAAAAATTAAAGGGAAATTAAATCTGAACTTTCGATTTTTAATGAGTTTAAATCTGGATAAGCATAAAATCTGTGTTTTACATCTAAAATCTTCACTTTTTTACAACCAAAATCTGTCTCTACACTGCACTGTTTCAAAAAAATTTACACTGCACTGTTTTACAAAAATCTACACTGCACTGTTTTACAAAAATCTACACTACACTATTTCATTAAAATGTGCACTACACTGCACTATTTCTCTTCTATTAATGTTTCTTGGCTGAAAATTGGATTCTTACTGTTTTGCAGGTAGCGATTTAGCATTTTGATATCTGGCTTATTTGGTAATACAACTACAAAACGAGGAAAGTCAGGTATTTACCAATCTTTCCTTTACTCTGTACTGTTTATTGCATATTTATTGGTAATATGTTTGTAGAAAGAATCTGAAATTGGAATATGATTGCATATTTAAGTTTCTTGGTTATCTGAAACTTGGTTTTATATTTATGTGAATGCTATATTTTTCTTAAATTTTTTCCCCTTTCTATAACATATAACTGTTAATTTGTAATAAATGTTTTTGCTATATAGTTATATTTATAAATTAAAATTTTGTGAATGCTTTGCTTTTAGTTTATTCCCCAAGCATGGAGTCTGCTTTCTATGCAAGATTGAGACGAAGATTAATTTTATCTCAAAAGAGAAATAGAAGGGGTATGATAATGAGATATTAAAAAAATATTTTTCTTTAAAAAACTCAAAATTACTATGTAACCTAATAACTAGTATGTAACCTAGGCCAAACAAGAACAAGAGATGACGAGCCATTTGAAAGGAGTATTCGACGTAGACAATATAGCACTAATGATGAAAGCAGAAACAACGTAAGTGCTATATTTTTTAGTTCTCCCAAAAAGGTTCTAAAATTAGGAAGAAAAACTGAATTTTTGTTTTTGTTGTCATAGGAAAATTTACGGAACCATTGGATTTAGGACCTCCAACAATAGTATGTGAACATTGTGGAGCTCAACTTTGGTATGAAGAGAGAACTATAAAGTCAAAGAGGCCTACAAAACTGAAGTTTAATTTGTGTTGTTCTGAAGGAAGAGTTGAACTCCCTCTATTGAAAGAACCTCCACCATTTCTTGGAAGCTTACTCAATATTAGTAGTGATCAAAGATCAATAAACTTTCAACTAGGGATAAGAATCTACAACTCTCTCTTTGCTTTCACTTCTTTGGGGTTTGATAGATCAGTGAATAATGGTTCTGGTCGTTATGTGTTTCGTGAAAATGGTCAAACTCATCATAGAATTGGATCACTTCTTCCTGTTCATGGCCAAAAACCTAAGTATGCACAGCTTTATATTTATGAAACTGATAATGAAGTTAAAAATAGAATTGATGCAGTTATACATGAAGATGATAGAAATCATGTGGATCCAGATATTGTTATCGGGTTGATGGAAATGTTAGACCAGTGCAACGAATTGGTTAAATATTTTAGAATGGTCAAGGACAGATTTGATGAATCAGATATACATAATGTCCGAATTCGTTTAATTTGAAGTCGCAATTCTGGTAAAAGGCAATATGACTTACTTGTACTGTCTGAGATAGCTACTCTTATTGTTAGAGATTTTAATATTGAAAGTTCTGATAGAGATATTATTGTTGAGAATCGAAATTTAGGATTGCAACTTATAAGTGGGACTCATCCAAGCTTTATGGCATTGCAATATCCATTACTTTTTCCTTAAGGTGAGGATGGGTATATGCTTGGTATACCTTATAGGAATTTGAATGGGAGAAATTCTAGAAAAATGGAATCAATAACAATGAGGGAATACTATGCTTATAGGCTTCAACAATGCTTTCATGATGGCAAGACACTGTTGCTTGGTAGAAGGCTTCTTCAACAATTTATAGTGGATGCATACACTTCTATTGAAGAAGAAAGACTACAATGGGTTAGATGCAATAAAAAAAATTGAGGTCAGAGCTGTACTATGGTTTGAAAGATGCCGTTCTTCGTGGTGATACGGATCCCATTACTGTAGGCAAACGAATAGTCCTACCATCCTCATTTACTGGAAGTCCAAGGTACATGGTTCAAAATTATCAAGATGCAATGGCGATATGTAGATGGGCAGGTTACCCAGATTTATTTCTTACATTTACTTGCAATCCAAAATGGCCAGAAATCAATTATTCTTTGGAATTTATAGGAGGCCTGAAATATGAGGATCGGCTAGATATTGTAGCAAGAGTTTTTAAGATAAAATTGGATGAACTATTACATGATTTGAGGCATAAATCTCATTTTGGAAGAGTTATTGCAATTGTGTATACAATTGAATTCCAAAAAAGAGGACTCCCACATGCACATATTCTTCTATTCTTGGATCCAAAGGATAAGTGTCCAAGTCCAACAGGCATTGATGGTATCATTATGGCTGAGATACCAGATCCAGATGAGGATCCTGTTGCTAATGAAGCTATACAACAATTTATGATGCATGGGCCATGTGGATCTGCAAAACCAAAATCACCATTCATGATAAATGGTAAATGTTCAAAGCATTTTCCAAAAAGATTTTATGAAGAAACAATAATTGATGAAGAAGGCTTCCCAGTATATAGTAGGAGAAATGATGGAAAAACAATAGAGAAGAATGGAATTCTTTTGGATAACCGATATGTTGTACCATATAATGTAGATCTTTTGGTCAAGTATCAATCCCATTTGAATGTAGAATGGTGTAACAAATCTCGATCGATCAAATATTTGTTTAAATATATAAACAAGGGATCAGATAGAGCAACAGTTGTTGTAGAAGAGAATTTGCCAAATATTGGGAGTGATGGACAAGAAACCAACATTGTTGTTGATGAGACAAAATCATACTTGGATTGTAGATATATTTCAGCTTCTAAAGCATGTTGGAGAATATTTGAATTTCCAATTCAGTTTTGATATCCACCTGTTGAAAGATTAAATTTTCATTTGGAAGACGAACATCCCATCATTTATCCAGAAAATACAAGCTTGATAATGTTTTAAGTATACCCGGTATTGAAGAAATAAAGTTTACAGAATGGATGAAAACAAATGAGGCTTTTGAAGATGCTCGAGAGTTGACTTATGCTAAATTTCCTACAAAATGGGTATGGCATAGTAATGACAAGCAATGGCAAAGAAGGAAATCTAAATATTGTATTGGAAGAGTGTGTTACGCACATCCTTCAAGTCAGGGACGGAGCTATGCTTTGGCATTGGGGGGCAATGGCCCCCCCCAACTTTTTTGAAACTTTTATATATATATATATATATATATATATATATATATATATATATATATATATATATATATATATATATATATATATAGACACAAGTTTAATATTTGATTCCAAAGTATATACACTTAGCCCCTCTCCAAAATATTTACAAATTACCACATGAAACATCCAAAAAAAAAAAGAATAAAAATCGACTGACCTTCCTTTTTGCCCAATTGCCCCAAGAATAATTGAAAAACCTTAAGACAAAACCTTAAAACCAGAAAAAAAAAAAAATGATAAGCTTACATTAAGTTTGCCCCCACTAGGTTGGAAGTCTGGCTCCGTCCCTGCTTCAAGTGGAGAAAGATTTTATTTGAGAATGTTGCTTAACATTGTCAAAGGTCCAAGAAACTTTGAAGAATTAAGGACTATAAACAATGTTACTTATCCAACTTATAAGGAAGCCTGTTATGCATTTGGACTTCTTGATGATGACAAAGAATGGCATGATTCCCTAATTGAAGCTTCGAGTTGGGCCAGTGGGCAACAATTGAGTCAACTATTTGTTACAATGCTATTGTTCTGCGAAGTAACTGATCCATTAAGTCTTTGGGAATCCAACTGGAAACTAATTACAGAAGATATACTAAATAGGCAAAGGCGTATCCTCCAATTCCAAAAACTAATCTTATTAGATGACCAATTGAGAAATTATGGATTGTATGAAATTGAACAAATCCTCCAACAATATGGAAGATTACTTAGAGATTATCCATAAATGCCCCAGCCAGATATGGATCTTATTCAAAATGGGAATAGACTTATTCAAGAAGAAATGTCGTATGATGTATCAAGTTTGAAAAGAGAACATGAGAGCCTAATTTTTGGCCTAAACAATGAACAGAGAATAATCTACAATTCTATCATAGAAGTTGTTGCTACTGAAAGAGGGGGAATGTTTTTTATTTACGGACATGGTGGAACGGGTAAAACGTATCTTTATAGAACCATTTTGTCTTGTATAAGATCAAAAGGCAAAATTGCTCTTGTTGTTGCATCTTCAGGAATTGCTGCTTTGTTGCTTCCTGGTGTAAGGACTGCCCACTCAAGATTTCATATCCCAATTAATGTAAATGATGACTCTACCTGTGACATAAATCAAAGAACACAAGCAGTGGAACTTCTCTTAAAAACAAGTATTATACTTTGGGATGAAGCACCAATGGCACATAGGAATTGTTTTGAAGCTGTTGACCACACGTTACGAGATATACTACAAATTGAAGATCCTCAAAATGCTGAAAAACCATTTGGTGGTAAAGTTGTAGTTCTAGGTGGTGATTTTCAACAAAGACTTCCAGTTGTAAGAAAGGGAAGACGAGAAGATGTAGTCCAATCCTCAATTAGCAAGTCATATCTATAGAGTGATTGTCGTATCTTTAAACTCCAAACAAATATGAGACTTCTACAAAACAATCTGAGTAGAGTAGAAACATCATCTATAAAGGACTTTAGTGAGTGGATTCTTAAAATAGGTAATGGTGAATTGGGAGAAAGAGATAGGGATAACAACATTTCAATTCCAAGTGATCTGATTATCCAACCTTCAGAGAATCCTATGCAAGATATTATTGACACCACATATCCAGGTTTGGAAAATAAATACACAGATCCAAGTTACCTACAGGATAGGGCAATTCTTGCCCCTAGAAATGAAGTTGTAGAAGAACTAAATGACTACATTGTGTCATCCTTAAATGGAGAAGTACATGAATATCTAAGTTCAGATTCTATATGCAAGGCTTCTTCAAATGTTCCTGACTAAGATCTCCTGTATACCGTTGAATTTTTGAACACGTTGAGATTTCCAGGATTGCCAAACCATAAACTGACATTAAAAATAGGTTTGCCTATAATGTTGCTTAGAAACCTTAATCAAAATGAAGGTCTTTGTAATGGAACAAGACTCATTATAACAAGATTGGCTACATGGGTGATAGAAGCAGAAATCATAACTGGCACTAATATAGGCAAGCGTGTGTTCATTCCAAGAATAACATTATCTCCAAGTGATTCAAAATGGCCATTCGTTTTAAAGAGACGACAATTTCCAATTTCAGTGTGCTTTGTAATGACTATAAATAAAAGTCAGGGACAATCATTGCAACATGTTGGAGTGTATTTGCCAAAACCTTTTTTTAGTCATGGGCAATTGTACGTTGCAGTGTCTAGAGTTATAAGCATAAATGGTCTAAAATTCCTCATCATTAATGATGAGACTGAAGAAAAGTTTGAAACAAAAAATATTGTGTACAAAGAAGTTTTTACCAATCTTTGACTCAAGAAACCAACTAATAAAGGTAACATAATTTTATATATTATTTATTTTTCTGTTTATCTCCTCCAAATTTATTTAGCCACTTCGTATATGCTTACTGTTTTGTTAAATTTCATGTCTATAAGATAATTGAATACAAGCTAATTACTATTTTCTATGTTTAAAAAGCTAATTACTTTTTGCTGTCTTTGTTATACCGCTTTGTTTTGTTTTATTCTATCAAGTATCTAAATGAAAGATTGAATTTTTATGAACTTTCAAATTTATTAATCTATGCAGGTAGGGATCCAAGATGATGCAATATTCTCTCCTTAATCAACTTTCTATAGACAAACACAAAGAAAATTGGAAAGTGAAGATCAGAATATCAAGGATGTGGAATGCAATCAACTCAAAAAATAATGATATTATTAGTTTAGATATGATTTTAATCGATGAGCAGGTTTGTTTTTCTTCTATAGCTTTTACTATTGTTTGATCATTATATAAACCATGAACTCTATCTTTGTAAAATTGATGCACTTTACTTGCAGAATAATGCAATGCATGCAATCATTCGAACTAATATTGCTAAAAAGTTCAAGCCTCTTTTGCAAGAAGGAAAATTGTATGAACTTTCTTATTTTCAAGTGGTTGATGGCAATGCATTGTATAGACCAGTAGACAATAACTTCAAGACCATGTTCACATTGAAAACTAGCATTAAGGAAATAAAGGAGACTGATGTTGATATACCGCGTCATAAATTCGAATTTGTTGACTACAATAAAATACATGAACGCGTTAATAAACATGTCCAGCTATCAGGTATTCCTATATATATTATGTGTTATATTAAATTTTTTGATAATTACGCATTATATTATTGTTATATATGAAAATAATTACATACACATCTTTGTAATGCCTAGTTATCATTGCAAATGTGATTGGTGTTGGACCGATTGAGCAGCCTTGCATCAAAGGATCAAATGTCTTGATGAGAAACATTAATGTCATGATTGTAGAGTATGTCTTTTTTAAAATAAAATAAAATAATTCAATACATGCTCTTTTTTATTTTTGATAAGCCAATACATGCCCTTACATTATATGAACTTACACTATAACATTGAAAAATTTGAACAGAGGAAATGAAATAAAGCTTACACTTTGGGGATCAGTTGCAAATCAAGTTGAAGAGAGCTTCTTTACTGAAAATCCAGGGCCTTTTATCATAATAGCTACATGTTTGATTGTGAAGACTTTTAAAGGCAAGTTCATTTCTCTTTTCTATTTCTCTTTATAACCATCTTTTGAACTATATAAGAAATCATCCAATTGTTTCAAAATACAAAGTATTATGGCTGAATTATTATGTAAGCATCCAATTAAGAAGTTGTATAACTGGCAGGAAACTTAGATTTAGTTCATTGCTTTAAATACAATTTTGTATTTGTAGAACCAAATTTGTATTGGGTTTTTGTTTTT
The DNA here is from genome assembly GCF_040712315.1 of Castanea sativa. Taxonomy (NCBI): domain Eukaryota; kingdom Viridiplantae; phylum Streptophyta; class Magnoliopsida; order Fagales; family Fagaceae; genus Castanea; species Castanea sativa. Next base: position 31,491,051 of record NC_134024.1, on the reverse strand, counting down.
AAATGGTTTATCACATTCTATTTGCAACTAAGTTGTGTATTGTTGTTGTTGGGTTTTACAATTTTTGATATATTCAATGAGTGTTAAGGGATGTCCCAATGAGTGTGAGATTCCCCCCATCTAATCCATTCTTCTGCTTTCTATAAAAAAAAAATATTTGGAAAAACTTCTTCTTTCTAGAATGGTAGACAACAATGCTGATAAAATGTGTATAGTGAAGAAGTTTTTTGAAAACTATAATGGAAAAGGAGCAATTAAAATATATTGGAAACATGATCTAATTTAAAAAGGAAGAAAAATAAAATAGTACTATCTAGCAAGCTGGGATACTAAAAGATGTTAAACTATGTGTCAGACTTACAATCTTTAGATTCTCTTAACCACTTTTTAAACTTCACTTACCTCTGAAACTTTGATATATATATTTTTTTACTTGAGTTTTCAAAACTTCCAACTTTTCTATTAAGGTTAAACTGTGGAAACTTCAAAGTTGAACCATCCAGTCTACAGAGCTATTTGATAGTAAATATGCGTATTTTGGGGGTTAATAAAAGAGCTTTCTTGTTAGCTGCATTGTTTAGAAAAGAAACTATTAGGACATATGTGTTTCACTTATTTAGAACATATGTCATTCATTATTTATGTAATTGGCTAATCCTTTGTCAAAACGCACTTTACTTGTAATTGGGTAGATTTAGGATGAGGTTAATGCTTCAAGAAACAAGGTTTCAAGATCTAGTGTTAAAGCCATGCAAGTCTGTCCAAGAAACAAGTTTAGAAGTGCTCTTCATTAAAGCTCAACAGCTACATCTATCGAGCTTTAAGAAGCTGGTCTAGCCCCGAGGCTCGACAGCTTCTCGACAACATCTCAACACTTGTAGCTGTTGAGATTTAAGAAAAACAGATTCCTAGTTCTGTTTTGATTCTAATCCGTGGATGTGTCTTTGGGCCTTCTTTTCTCCTAACCCTAGACATATAAAAGGATTATTTTAAGGGCCGTCAAAGGGTGGCAAGTTGCACAAGCATTGAGAAATCCTTGCACAAGCATTGAGAAATCCTTGCTCATGCAAATTGTGACTTGAGATGAAGTTCTTGCCCTAATTCATCTCTCTTGTGAAGAAGTTGCTGTGTTTTTGCACTGTAGGGTTTTGTAACCAAGCATCTTCGTAATCTTCATCGTGTGGATGAATTGAAGAACTTTGCAGCCAACAATCTTCTCTAGTTGGTGATTGAAATCGTGTACTGGGATCCGCGCAATTGGTTAGTCACGTACTTGGGAGCCGTGCATCAAAAGGAGAAACTATCACTACAGAACAAGTCCAATTGGGTATTGGAGTAAGGGTTCAACTGTAGGTTGGTAAGGTACTTGGGATTTCTTTACTTGTAACCGCTTGTTGTGATAATAGTGGAGTTTCGGGAGTGGAAACCTTAAATTCACCCGGTGGGATTTTTACCATGTAGGTTTTCCTCATTTGTAAACAAATCACCGTGTCATTTGTTTTCCACTGCATACTTTAGTTTATTGGTGATTTTTTTGTGCTACCACGCATTTGCATGTTAATTTGATTAATTAATAACTTGGCTAATTAATCAATTTAATCTATCACAAGGGGTCAATACGTTTTTGGCCTATCAAGTGGCATCAGAGCAAGCACACTCTGATTAGGGTTTATCTTTGTGTGTGATCGATTGACCCCTGTTTGTCATGGATAGAGGTCAGTCTCTTATTATACATCCATTGTTTGATGGTATTAACTATGCATACTAGAAAGTACGCATGAGAGCTTTCTTGCAGTCTCTAGATGAGAAGGTGCGGCAAGCTGTGGAGATAGGCTGGACCAAGCCTAAAAAGAAGCACCGGCTGATTGGGATAAAGCCAAGATCAAGGCGGCAAACTTCAACAGCAGAGCATTGAATGCCTTATTTAATGCAGTCACCAATGAGGAGTTCAATAAGATATCCTCCACTGAAACTGCTAAGGAAACAAGGACCATCCTCCAGACAACCTATGAGGGAACAAAGGCTGTTAAAGATTCGAAGCTACAAAGGCTCACTACAAGCTTCGAAGAAATTAAGATGGAAGAGGATGAGTCATTTGATGAGTTCTATGTCAAGCTTAAGGACATAGTGAACTCAGCCTTCAATCTTGGGGAAACTATTCCTAAACCCAAGATTGTGAGGAAGATGCTCAGATCTCTGCCCGAGAGATTCCATGCCAAGATCACGACAATAGAGGAATCAAAGGATATTGACAAGATTCCTCTGACTGAGCTAGTTGGTAATCTACAAACCTATGAGCTAGGGTTGACAAGAATTGGTAAGATAGGTAAAGGCAAGAGCATGGCACTGAAGACCAAGAGCAGTGAGACAGATGAGTCATCAGACGATGAAAACTCTAAGATGAAGTCCTACATCACAAGGCAATTCAAGAAATTCATGAAAAATGCAAATGGAAAAGGCTTCAAGAAGGATCGTAGGAAATCTAGTTCTTCTTAGTTCAAGAGCCAAGATAAAGGGAAGAAGGATGCTAGGGAAGGTGATCAGTACACTGTTCCTGCAGGACCCAAGTGCTTTGGATGTCAAGGTTTCGGTCACATGAAACAAGAGTGTCCTACATATCTCAAGAGCATTGGGAAGAGCAAGGCACTAGTTGCTACTTTGAGCGACACTGATCCTGAGGATGATTTCGACAATGAAGATGACGAAATTTTGAATATCTTCACTGCCACTGTCAATCCTATTGAAGGGATTGTTGAAGATGTGAATGAAGAAGAGGAATTGGTGGAATCCAAGTTTGAAAAGATAGATGATCAAGATGATATCCATACAGCCTATGAGAAATTGTACAAGCTTTCTGAGAAGCATGAGAAACTCTACAGGCTAGCCACCAAGAAGCTCAGTGATGTGGAGCTTAACTGTGAGGAACTTTCCACAAAGTTTGATGAAGCTAATCAAACTATTGGGGCACTGAGATTCGAGAACAATTTCTTGGCTGAGAAGATCAAGAAGCTTGAAGCGGAGCTGTCTCAAGTTAGACCTCAATTGGAGAGGGCATCAAGTGCGAAGCTGGATGAGATGCTCAACATTCAAAAATCTGCTTCTAGCCGAATAGGATTGAGGTATGAATTCTCATCTTCTAATATTGCTTCTGCTAGTACTACTGTTTTTGTTCCTCCCACTAATAATATTAAAATTGAGAACAATAATGTTAAAACTAAATTAGCAAGTGAGAACCTAGACAAGGGTAAATCTATCTTAGGAGCACCCCCTAAACTTGAGAAGAAGAAACTAAAAACCCTAGGATTAAGAAGGCTAACTCTCAAAAGCCTAAACAGAAGAAGCAGCATCTCTGTCATTATTGTGGTATTGCCGGTCATAATCGACCAAATTGCTATAAGTGGTTAGCCACTCAACAGAGCAATGGCATGATAGCATCTGGGAACCAGAATCAGCTTCAAACTTCTCTTGCTCCTCTTGGAGATCTTCTCAAAGCCCTCATGTTCCTTTCGAACTTGAACGGTTTCAATTCTTGCCCCTCATCACCGGCTCAAGGGTTTGCTAAGAGGAAAGGATCTTCCAAAATGTGGAAGGAAAAGGGTTCCAAGTGATTTATTCACTTTTTCTCTCTCTCCCATTCTTGCTTTTGTTTTTGCATTACTTGTGTGTTTTGCTTTAATGTCTTTGAGTCAATCTAGTTTTTTTTCATTGCTTTGCTTTGCTTTGTTTAACATGTTTTTGTTTGGTTGTTTTTAGTTTTGCTATATTTTGTTTTTCAAAATTAAAAAAAAAATTTTGAAAAATTGAAAAAAAAAATACAAAAACAGTGTGTGTTTGTGTATATCGGTTCTTGTGAATCTTAAAATGGCCATTGAAACAGAGTTTTCTAAACTTTGTATCTCTTGTAGCTTAGATGAGCATTCTTATGCACAACTAAGCAAGTGAGATTTGTGGCTCTTTGTTTGTGATGAGTAAGGTTAAGTGATCTCTTGAACTTAACACTCGTATCACTCTTTTTAACGGGTAGGACTAGAAAATCCTAAGAGAAAGGCATAAATAACCATCTCACCACTGTTACTCGCCAATCATAATATGATATCTGTATGCTTCGGTATAGCAAAAGTGCAATGTCAATGATATCTGTATGCTTCGGCATAACAAAAGTGCAATGTCAAAAGCTTAACATAATTGGGTATTTCTTTTCTCTCCTTCGTATACCCATGCATGATTTGCTTAATAAAAAGAAAATATGCAAAGAAAATAAAAGCAAAAAGAGCAAAAATGCTTTAAATATGATTGCAAGCGTGTTTTCTAGGAGATGTGGGAGTTATAGGATGTACCTCGAAGGTGATAATCCCCATCAAACAGTTATGATTATGTGTGAGTTAAACTGATTTTCTCATATCTCAAATCGTCATAACATAGAAACACTTATGCAATCTTGCAATGTTTTTCACACACAACACGCAATATTCTTTGCTACTCTTGATACATGTGCAGGTACAATGTGATTTGGCCATCACAAGGTTTACATGTGTTGATGTATGCTCACTAAACTGTCTTGACTTGTTTTTGAAATATAAATCGGTTAGACTTGTTTAGTGTGTGAGTGTGTATTTTGAGATCCCTGTGCTTAAAATTGTTGTTGAGAGATGATTTTAAGAGACTAATATGTTAATTGGATCATTGGTTGAGTTGCATGTGTGATTGCATTCATGTTGTGTTTTTCCCTTCTCGAAAAACTGTTTTGAAAAGTTAGCTCGACACCTCCTTGACACCTGGCTGTCTGTCGAGCTTCTCAGTTGTTTCTTATCGCAATCTCAATAGCTTCTCGACACCTTCTGGATCGATCGAGAAACCTTCATTCCTCTCAATAGCTTCTTGACACCTTCTAAATCGATCGAGAAACCTTCTGACCTCTCGATAGCTTCTCGACACCTGGTGGATTGATTGAGCATCTGTTCTCATGTCCTGTCTTGTTCCTCGACACCATCTCGATAGCTGGATCTATCGACGTTGTATTTCTCGACACCTACCTTGACAGATGTCTCGACACCTCTCGATACTTGTATCTGTCGAGATTTACTAAGGTTCTATAAAACTGTTTTGCGTGATGCGGTTCTCATTTCTATCGATCTTTCTCTCGACAGTTTTATCTTTTCACCTTCGCAACCTCTCTCTCTCACTCCAAATCCTTTTTCTCAAGGTTTCCTCTAGCTTCTTCAAGTTTTTCTTCACTTGGTAAGCTTCTTTTCCCTCATTCTCATGCATTTAGATGTGTGCAATATGTTTGTGTGCTGGTAGGATTGGATTGGGCTGAACCCATGATGTTTTTCATATTGCATGTCCCATGTTCATGCATGCCCCATGCATACGTTCTCTCTTCAATATACTTGTTATATTTGAATTGTTTTTGGGACTTTTCTGAGTGTTTCTTTTTTCGCCCTCTCTTTTTGTTTGCGTTAGTAGTGTCTATGGCACCAAAATGTAAGTCTATTCCGTCCCAGAACCCTCTTCGTTCTAGGGCCTCTTCATCTTCTGATCCTACTCCTCTTTTTGTTCGGTTCCGTGATGAGAGAGCCCATCAGGACTTCTCGGAGAACTTCTCTAAACGAGGTGTTCATTCGAAACGCCAAGTTGTTCTGGCAGACTTTGCTGACACTGACCTTCCCGATGTCTTTCACAAACGGGAATAGGAGTCACTATGTGACGTCTCGGTCACTTGTCCTTCCATGCTGATCTAGGAGTTTTACTCCAACATGCATGGATTTGATTATTCAGTACATTTCTTTCTCACTCGCGTTCGAGGTTCGTACATAGTCGTCACACCGGAGTTGGTATCTAATGTCCTCTAGGTACCGAGGGTTGCGCATCCTGACTACCCCGGTTGTGAGCGTCTACGGACTGTGTCCAAAGACGAGATGATTTTCGCTTTCTGTGAGCGCCCTTCTGATTGGGGTGAGCACTAGTTTACGTCATGTCGACCTTTTGCTAAAGTTCCTCATTTCTTAAACATGGTAATGACTTTTGTCTTGCATCCTCTCTCTCACTACAACTCTATCACAGAGCCTCGTGCTCATTTTTTGCTGTCTCTTATTGAGGATCTTACCATTGACTTTCCTTCACATTTCATCCTTTCTATCATAGATGTGTATAAGGATACGGCTACCCATGATAAGCTCATCTTTCCTTCCGCTATCACAAGGATTTTACGCCATTTTTCTATCCCTTTTCCTGTCTCTGACCCTTTTTCTGTCATGGTTGCCATAGATGTCGCTACTGTAAAACGTAGTGAGGCACAGTTTAGGTCGCGTCAGACAGGTCCTACAACTCCTTCCTCCTGTTTCGCTCCATCCAGATCTGCTCGTGCTTCATCTGCTCCCTCCTCTTCTTCGAGCGATGTGTCACTAAGAGATATCATGGTGCAGCTTCAGCACATGGATGCTCGCCTAGATACGCTCTCTACAAAGTTGTATCAGGTGAATGTTCGTGTTGGTCGCATTGCTAGGCGATAGGCGACCATGGGTGGTTTTGCTCCTGAGGTTTCTCCTCCACCACCTCCTGTGGCTTCCACGTCTGGGATGATGATGGTGATGACGATCGTGACAAAAAGGGGGAGTAGTTTTGGGGATATGAGAGTAGTCATACTTGGGGGGAGAGCTTGTATAGGGACATCTTTTTGATGGGGGGAGTGTTGAGTGCTGAGGCATGCAGTGTGGATTACTTGTATCTTTTTCTTTTATCTTCTTTAGATACATATTCTTCTTGTACCTAGGTCTTGTGACCATTATTACATACATTGTGCTCATTTTGTTATATATATATGATGATGTGTGTTTCTTTCACCTATCTCTACATGTGTTGTTTCATTTCTCTCTTTATACATATGTTTCTTTATTTGTATGCAATCTATTATTTCTATTTCACACTAAGATGCCTTGATGAGTTTTGTTTAAAGTGTTTCAGAAATACAGGTTGTCAAAGTCTACTTGTCATAAACTCTCTTCTTGCAAAGTTTTTCAAGAGTTTGTGTTAGGATAGATTTTATTGTATTTAACAAGTGAATATAAGTTGAGTGATTTATGACTTCTTTCATATGTTCATTTGTTGGTTGTGGTTTTGTCACGGATTGCCAAAGGAGGAGATTGTTAGGACATATGTGTTTCACTTGTTTAGAACATATGTCATTCATTATTTATGTAATTAGCTAATCCTTTATCAAAATGCACTTTACTTGTAATTGGGTAGATTTAGAATGAGGTTAATGCTTCAAGAAACAAGGTTTCAAGATCAAGTGTTAAAGCCATGCAAGTCTGTCCAAGAAACAAGTTTAGAAGTGCTCTTCATTAAAGCTCGACAGTTGGCTCGACAACTGCATCTATCGAGCTTTAAGAAGCTGGTCTAGCCCTAAGGCTCGACAGCACCTCGACACTTGTAGCTATCGAGATTTAAGAAAAACAGATTCCTAGTTCTGTTTTGATTCTAATCCGTGGATGTGTTTTTGGGCCTTCTTTTCTTCTAACCCTAGACATATAAAAGGATTATTTTAAGGGCCGTCAAAGGGTGGCAAGTTGCACAAGCATTGAGAAATCCTTATTCATGCAAATTGTGACTTGAGACGAAGTTCTTGCCCTAATTCATCTCTCTTGTGAAGAAGTTGCTATGTCTTTGCACCGTAGGGTTTTGTAACCAAGCATCTTCATAATCTTCATCGTGTGGATGAATTGGAGAACTTTGCAGCCAACAATCTTCTCTAGTTGGTGATTGAAGTTGCGTACTGGAATCTGCACAATTGGTTAGTCACATACTTGGGAGCCGTGCATCAAAAGGAGAAACTGTCGCTACAGAACAAGTCTCATTGGGTATTGGGGTAAGAGTTCAACTGTACTTGGGATTCCTTTACTTATAACCGCTTGTTGTGATAATAGTAGAGTTTCGGGAGTGGTGACCTTAAATTCACCTGGTGGGGTTTTTGCCGTGTAGGTTTTCCCCATTCGTAAACAAATCACCGTGTCATTTATTTTCCACTACATACTTTAGTTTATTGGTGATTTGTTTGTGCTACCACGCGTTTGCATGTTAATTTGATTAATTAATAACTTGGCTAATTAATCAATTTAATCCATCATAAGGGGTCAATACGTTTTTGGCCTATCAGAAACTAATAGGCCCAGTCAAGCCTGATAAGAACTGGGAAAATAATTCTTTACTATCAGTTATGATGGTTGTGTGTTAAGGGATGTGTCAATGAGTGTAAAGCTTAGAATTTTTGATATATTCATTAAGTTTTGTAGAGAAAGTTGAGCGTCAAGTGAGGGATGGACTCACTAAGAAGCTGTACATGGGTGGGATGTCATTTCAAATTCTAAGGCATTTTGATTTTTCTTCCCAGTTAATTTATTGCTTTTTTTCCTGACTCTGAGAGACCCCATTCCTTCCCTTTCCTTTACTCAAATTTCATTATCTTTAGCATCTATATCTAGCACAAAAAAGTTGGATTATTTACCTCTATATTGTACATGTCTACAAGATACTATGCCCTTTGATGTATACCTCTCTTTGTTACTGTGAGGATGCCATTGAAACTTCAAAATTCAATAGTGTGCAAATAATGAGCCTGAATGGAAAGTCCTTTCTACCACAAACATAAGTTTATATATAGATAATTGTACTTTTTAATTCTAATGAATCTCGTGCATTGCAGGAGAGTATACCTTTTCGTCAACAAGTGGAACAAGAGTTTATATTGATTTGGACATTCCTAAGACTGCAGAATTCAAAGATCAGTAAGTGCTTTGTTTTGGATTCACATTTTTAATTTATTTACAGTCTCTACAATACTGCTTAAAGCATCAATGCAAGCCATATTGTGATAACTGATGCATGGCACCTTGTTTGGTGGGTAATAGGTCTGCAACTACAAATGACCACATTTGACAAAAATAGTAGGCTTATACATAAGATTACACCTTCTCAAACAGTCAGCAAGCTAAAAAATTATAGTCCCCACCAAACTAAATGATTGGTTTAATGATTGGTATATAATTGGTTTAATAATTTTTCCCTCACATCGAGTAAAGAATATAAATGATTGATAATATATTTTTGATCACTAATTTTAGTTTTGGATTAAAATTATAGATCTATGTGTTAGTCCAAACATCATAAAAACTTTATACTATTAGGTGTTAATTCTGGACTCTGTGATAGATCTATGTATTGTAAAAAGAGGTGACTCTCATATTTGATCCTCCCATGATATATACATATATTGCCTTTATCACGTAATTCATGTTTATGTGCAAAGCTCATGTCTCATGTTTTCTTACAATATCCCTTTATGCTTTATCTATCCAACTAAGAAATCCTATGATCTATGAACCTTTAATTCAGAAACTCAAAGCAAACATATTCCCATAATCTTTAACTTTCTGCTTTCTTTAGTTACCTATTGTAATGTTTCCTTTTAACTTGGATTCACAGAAATATAGATATTTAAAAAGTGACAAAATCAACATTTTCAAACATCACAATACTATACCATGTATGCAATACTTTGTCTCATATCTTTATGTAATATGACAGGCTTGTGGAAAATAACCAACCAATAGTACAAATGCCAAAGCAATTCAAACCACAAGGGACAATTGAAGAAGAGATGAACATCAACAGAAGAACCATAAGTGAAATAACAAAAATTATGTGGGACTCTAATAATGAGGTAAGAAAAAAAAATACCTTCAACAATAACATTGTGTCCTTAACATTGCTTTATGTACTATAGACCTGCTTTTACAAAATTTAACTATAAAATTATGAATTGATTGATATTAAATTCAATTTCTAGGAAACTATCTTTACTTGTCAAGGAAAGATTATCAACATTGACATATAGATAATTCTGGTTGGTACTTTATCTCTTGTGAAGTATGTCGTAAAAAGGTAAAGTCAAAAGATAAATTTTTCTGGTGCGACAATTGCAACAAAAAGATATGCTTCCCAATCCCAAGGTACACAAAATAAAAATGTTTACTTTTTATATTAAAATACACAACAATTAATATGATATTAACATTATATATGTCATTTCTTTTATCAAGTACAGAATACAATTAAAGGTTAAAGATAGCTCAGGAGTTGCCACATTCATTTTATTTGATTCAAAAGCAAAAAAATTACTCAACATATCAGCCAAAGACCTTTTGAACAAATCTTTAGAGGTGAGAATATATAATATAAAATTAGTATTTAATATTTACTGAACTTTACTTGAGTGTACAATTTTAAAAATGTTACTTTTGTTAGGAGCCCGATGAAGTCATCCTTCCTGTGCAAATAGAAAATCTGAAAGGAAAACAATTTGTTTTCCAAATACAACTAAATGACTATAATGTCAAGTATGGATACGAATTCTACACCGTCAAGAAACTTTTTGACTCTTTTGAAAAAACTGACAAAGCAATTCAGCTTGATCAAATGACAGAAGTAAGTATTCTTTAATTTAGAAAAATTACAAACATGATATTTAAGATGTATATGATGTAATACAATCCTCAACATGTTCTATTGTCAAGCTTACATCAGTGATACTTCAAATGAATGTAGCAACAACTGATCAACTGAAGAAGATGGTGATTGTACAAAATTTCAAAAACTTGATGTTCAAACCAATGTGCAACTCACACCAACATATGTACTCAAGGAAAACAAAAGGGCATATTCAGGGACTGCTAGAAAGCAACAAAGGAAGAAGATACAAAAAACAATTTAAAGTTGTCTTTCAATCTTAACATTTTCTATGCACAATTTGGTTTTAATGGATTTTGGTACTAAAGACATACTGGAACAAAAGGAAATTTTTTAGCTTTTATGCACAATTTTGTTTTAAATTGAAATAGAGAAATTAAACTCTTATATTTAGTTATTTGAGGATACAACTTTACTTCAACGTTTTCAATTTTTGTAATTCTAATGTCACATCATTTCTAGGTTCATCTTAATTTTTATTTACTTTAAATTACAAAAATTGGTAGCTTTCCCGTGCATCACACGGGTTAGCGACTAATTATATATATTGCCTAGAAGAAAATGAAACGGTAATGGACAATGGATGGCCAATTAGCATGAATATCAAACTCATTACTCCAAAAAGAACCTGAATATAGCTACTAGCTTATCAAAACATGACGTGTGTTGAGGCTACAAAAAAAAAAAAAAAAACCCCTAAACAATATTCAATCACCAAAATGAGAATAAATACATACAAAACATTTTTAACAGTCGCACTCAAAATATATAATAAATAAATTATATAAAATCATAAACTTAACTACACAATTTCAACTAGGATTTTTCTTCTCCCCCAATCCAATTCTCAAAAAAGTATAATAATAATAATAATAATAACAACAACCATTTAGGCTTGATAAAAATAAAAGCATGCTTATTTTGCATAATTCTTCTATCATCTAGGATATTGCATTGATGAGATTGTTTTTAATCACTTCAAACCCTGAATCATTGAAAGAGTTCCTTAATTCAGCATCTTGTGTACCAATAATATCCTTGTTAACATTTAACATATAGAGCACCATTGCAAATTTGACAACAAAATGAACAATTTAGCATAAATGAGAAACATGTGCATGTGTTGAAACGTTGCTTAAATAATTATTTTAATTCAATGTCAAGGAGAATAGAATGGGTAAATAGAGTCAGAGAAAGAGAGAGAGTTCCTGAGACAAAGGAGAAGCCTGGTGTGTTAGGCATAGGATTTATGGGGGGATAATTCAGATTTGTTGAGCATTTAAACCAAATAATAAACAAATATAAAATAATACTCATAGTTGAGGTGGCAAAATTTTATGAAGTACAAAATGTCAAACATCTTCCGTTTTATATTATATAGATATATCATATAAATAGAATATAGATTATTATAGATTTAAGGAATCTCACAATTCATTATATTATGTATGTAACCATTATATTATGTATATACAATATTATGATAGTTAGTATAAAATTTTAACTGGCTTTCTAGTTGTTATAATAATTTATTTTTTATAATAGATAATTAATTGTATGTAATAATGTGTATGTAACAAACACCATCATTCTAAAATAAAAACTGGATCCATGAAACATCTTTTTCCCTCTAGGTTTCGGCGAAGCCTGGGGGTGTGAACTGCTTTGCCTTTATGCAATTTCTTTCTCCACTTTGTCGGTGGAATCTAGAGCCCAAGCACGAAAGGATGCAATCACAAACAAGTGTGCGAACCTCAAACTCTTGGAGAGGGAAGGAAGCGAAGTAGACCTAGCCCTTCCAGGGGTAGACCAAGGTTTGGTGCTGCCTAGGAAGTTTTGCACCAAACGAATAGTGAACTTAGAAGCTGTAGGGTGGGCATTACGATCAGTGTGGAGAACAAAGAGAGACTTTGAGGTCAGTGATATGGGAGAGAATAGAGTCCAATTTTTGATTTAGGAGGAGGATTTGGATAGGGTTCTATTGCAAGGGCCGTGGTCTTTTGATAAGTATATTCTATTGTTGCATAAGCTAGAGGTGGGAGAGTCAGTCACATCTTTAACTTTTCACGAAGTTGTTTTCTGGGTTCAGATTCATGGCTTACCAACCTTGAGCCAGACAAGGGAAGCGGCTTTACGTATTGGGGGACTTTTGGGCAAGGTTGAAAAGGTAGATATGGGGGATAAAGGGTTTAGCCTGGGCTATTATCTGAGGATTAGAGTAACAATGGACATCTCGCAACCGTTAAGCCGGGGAAGGTTGGTATGTATGGGGAGTTCAGATTCATGGTGGGTTGAGTTCAAGTATGAACGTTTGCCTGTATGTTGCTACTTGTGTGGTAGAATTAACCTTAATGAAAAGGATTGCATAGAATGGATCCGCAGTGCAGATTCGATAAACTCAGAGGACAAGCAATATGGTCCTTGGGTGCGTGCAACCCCAGATCGGTTACAAAAAACGCATGTGGTGCTTGGGCAGCAAACTGGGGAGAGAGTAAGTCCTGGGCAGAAGGGGGCGAAGCAGGCGGAACGAGAGCTGCAACCTAGACTGTAAACGACAGCCTCCGTCATGCACCGTTAGACCCATGGAGTAGCAAATACAAACATTGATAGGGCTGATGTGGAATGTTTGAACTTGGAAAGTGAGAGAATCATGGAAAACTAGACCGGGGAAAAAGGAAATCTTGATTTCGAGGAGTAGTTGAGAGAGATTGATGCCGAGATTACAGGTACAGCTGATACGGGGTGTAACGTGGAGAAGGTTTTCAAGGCTAGGATTTAGGGACGGCAATTTAGATCCACCCCGCGGATACCCGGCTCGTCCCGACCCTAATGGGCCGGATTTTACCCGGCCCGATAAAGAATAGGGTCGGGTATGGGTTTTTAAAAAAAAAAACCCGAAGTGGGTCTGGGTCGGGTTCAGATTTTATAAAAAAAATCCGAAACCCGACCCGGATAAGAACCCGGTTATGTTAAATTACTAAAAAACCCCCCTTCTATATATATATATATATATATATATATATATATATATATATATATATATATATATATATATATATATCGTTAAGCATCTGAGATTTGTAACCCTAACGCCCTAAATCACTACTAGCCCAGCCACCCCTCTCATTCCCATCAGTCCTCAGCGCCCTCAGCCCCTCACAGCTCATCACACATTCACGCCCTCACCTCAACTCATCGCGCCCTCACCTCAACCCCTCACACCTCATCACGCCTCTACAAGCTTTCAATCTTTTTCTTGATTTCTTCCAGGTATGCTTTCAGAAGCTCGATTTGCTTTTGTTTGCTTCTTTCTTTGGTTTTGCTCAATACGCATCATTTGTTTGCTAGAAGTTCACTATTAGTTTATCGGAATCATGATTTCTTGATTAATTCATTAACATTTTTGTTTTAAAGTTTTTTGAGCTATGCAAGTTGTTTTCTTGATGTTTTTGTCACTTGTTTGAACTTTTTCTTGAATGAATTGACAAAATAAAAACAGAGGCAAATCAAGATCACGGCCCTGACCCTGTTTTCAGCAATACCAATTAGATCACGGCCCCTTAGAGCCATTGGCCATCCTTGAGCTTGTATAGGGGTAGGTTCGACAAAGCCAGCTTTTGTAATCTCTTCAATAACATAATTTGTTGTCAAGTAGGTATAAACATTATCTCACCAATGTCAAAAAAAGAAAAAATAAGTTGCAAGTTGAGGATAAGTCAATGACCCACTACTAGATATGCAGGATTCGCAATACAGTTTAGATATTGTCAATTAAAATCATTAGAATTCCAACCTCCCAGTGGTAAAAATCTCTAAGACTATGAAAGAAGATTTCTAAAATTTATAAACCTTGAGAACTATTGCGAAATCATTTTAAAGAGATGAATTTACACATATTCTTTACATAAATCATACGAAGCAAAAAATTTCAACATCAGATAAAGAAATAAGGCAGTGGATAGGTGTGAATCATAATTGATAACAAGAATTAACATATTACTCAGGCACAGTATGGTCCCAACACTGCTCCTTTCAGGTTGTAATGAATGTCTTTATAGAGTAATTGTCTAATTTCTATTTATAAAATCAAAATTGTATTTTTATATTTGCTACTTACAAATTGATGAAGTTTATTCCATTTTTTAATTCATTGTTGTTGTAGGTTCTTCAACTATGTCTGGTGATTGTGATCTTCAAACAATTCTTGATGATAGGGAGCCTAATGAAGAGGATGGGAGTTGTGTCACAGTTGTGGACGATTAGACATTTTGTAATAATTTAGTAGCCCTTTTAATTTCTTAGACTTGTTGGATTAATTTGTTGGTTTGTAATTATTCTAAGCTTTTTGTAATTTCTTAGTCTTTTTAATTTGTTGGTTTGTGGAGGATAAGACATTTTGTAATTTCTTAGACTTGTGGGATTTATTTTGTAGCTTTTTAAGTGATTTGTTGATTTAAAATCTTAGTTGTAACTTATTGATGTATAATTAATAGGTGATTTATTGATTTATGATTAACCTATAATTTGGTTTGATTCGGCTGCCCTATAATGTGGCCTAAATGCCAAATTTTGGCATTTGGGTCATGTTAAATGGCTTGAATGGGCTTAAATCTAGGAAAAGAATTTAATGGGCTTCAAGAAAAAAAAAATTTTGGTTGGGCTAGATTTAGGCCCAAGAAGATAAACGGGGCCCACGGGGCCCGTGGGGCCCGGCAGGGCGGGTATGGGCCCCGGGAAAAAAACCCGATTAATAATCGGGCCGGGTTCGGGTTTCGGGTCTTAGCCCGCGGGTCGGGCTCGGGTATGTAAAAACTCGGCCCGAACCCGACCCGTTGCCATTCCTACTAGGATTTTGGAAAATAAGAATAAGGAGAAAACGTACCATAAAGAAAATCGGGTGGGTGAAGATTCAACACATGGACTTGGGTCTGGGCTATCTAGCAATGGGCCGCAAGCTGTATTAGGCCAAACTGAAGCTGATGAGGGGCTTGTTGAACCAAGAGCTCCACTTTCTCAGGCGAAGGAGATACAATTGTTCCAAATTGGGCCAAAGAAGTCAGGTGCAATTGAAAGAGGAAGTAATAAAAGAGCCAAGAGCCCAACCTGAAAAAAGCCACATGCATATGCAATTAAGTCTGGGAAAGAAAACGGGGGGCTGTGTACGTCCAATTTGCATAAGGTGAATGCCATGGAGGAGATAACCCAAATGGAGGTGGAGGAGGTAGATGTGGGTCCAAAACGAAAGACGCGTGCTCCCCTTGTAGAAGTTATGGAGAATTCTAAGGTTGGGAAGAGACCCAAGCTAGACGAGGAAGTTGTTGCTTTTGGTAAATAGCTGGCCACACAAATGGGATCGGTGGCGGCTTCGGTGCAACCCCGTCGAGAACAATGAGTGCTATATGTTGGAACTGCCGAGGGCTTGGGAACCTTCGAACAGTTGGCACTCTCCAAAAAATAGTTTTGGAGGAAGATCCCACCTTGGTTTTCCTTATTGAAACCACGTTTAATGTTTAGAAAATGGCTGAGATTAAGTGTAAGTTGGAAAAAAGCCAAGGCATGACAGTTCCTAGTGTTTGCCGGAATGGGGGTTTGGCTCTTTTATGGAAGGATTCGTTGTTAGTGAAGGTGCAAACATACTCTCCTAGACACATAGATGCAATTATTGCGAAAGATGATAGGAATAAGAAATGGCGATTCATCAAGTTTTATGGCCATCCTAAAACTCGCAAAAGAGAAGAGTCTTGGAGGTTATTGGTGAACTTGAGCCCAAGGAGTGAGCTACCTTGGGTTTGCATGGGAGATTTCAACGAGATCAGTCATAGGGGAGAAAAGGAAGGAGGAGGTGAGAGACCAGAATGGCAAATAAGGGCTTTCTCTTCAGCTATCAACAAAAGCAAACTTAGAGACATGGGTTTCGTGGGTCCAGAATTCACTTGGAGTAGGCGGTTAGGTGCACGTGGTTGGGTCCGTGAGAGATTAGACCGGGCTTTGGTCTCTACAAACTGGGCTTCTTTGTTACCTCAGGTAAGGCTATACAATGTGGCCAGTTGCTCATCAGACCACAACATGTTGATACTTAAAGCTCTCCGACCTAAGAGTAGGAATAAAAGAAGACAACGTTTGTTTAGGTTTGAAGCTATGTGGATTAAGGAGGAAGAATGTGATGGTGTAGTGAAGGAAGCTTGGGAGAGAGGCCGAATTCTAATGGGTCAAAACCAATTTGGGCGGTGCATGGATGAGTGCTGAACCTCTTTGCAAAGCTGGAACAGTACAACTTTTGGCCATGTAGGCCGAAAAATAGCTTCACTTACAAAGAAGCTTCAGTGGCTTGAGTGCTTACTAGGGGGTGGGGCCAACATGGAAGAGATTCATGCTACAAAGGTGGAGCTTAACAAGTTGCTTATGGCAAAGGAAGAGATGTGGAAGCAGCGGTTAAGGAATTGTTGGCTAAAATTAGGGGATAGAAACACAACTTTCTTCCATGAGAAAGCCTCAAAAAGGCACCAACGGAACACCATTACTAGGCTACTGGATTCTAATGGTAATTGGCAGGATGAGGAACATATCATGGGTCATATTTTTGTAGAGTATTTCCAAGAGCTTTTTACATCTTCATGCCTAACAGTTAGTGAAGAATTGTTGGAAGCTATACACCCTAAAGTTACTGAGAGCTCGAATTTGTGTTAAAAACACAAGAGCTGTTCAGACTCCAAATTAAAATATTACAGCTTGGTTGATTTTATTCTAACTTAAACTAAGTTCGGAATAGAGTAAATGCGAGCGAACAAACAATAAAACTACTCTAAGCCATATTCATCATATCATAGTAGTAAAATGAAAGCTAAAAGAGTAGGGAAGAGAAATCAAACACAAGATAACACGCCGATGTGTTATCAAAGAGGAAATCAAAGAACTCGACGAAAAATCTCTCCGCTGCTCTCCAAGCGGTAAATCCATCCATTAGACAATATGTTGGGATACACGAATAGCAAGAGACCCTCCAAACCTAATCTACCTAGTGCACCTAAGCCCTCCAAGCTCCTACTCCAACAAGCCTTCTCGAAACCGTGTCTTGTTTAGCTTTCCGGATCCTGCAATGCGCCCGATTGCATCTGCCAAAGCTTGGCTTTTTCCAATACTTCCCAGCTGCACCAAAACCTCACTTGACACTCAAATTGGGTGTAGTAAGTGTTTGGGCTATCAACCTCTCAAGAATATAAATATGGAGAGGTAAGAGTATAAGGAAAACCACAAAGGATTGTGTAAATGATTGTGGGTATACAAACCCTAACTCTCAAGTGTGTATGCTAGAGTTTTCTCTCTGAAAATCACTCCTTACAATATGTGGGTAATGTACCATATATAGTGTGGGTGAAGACACAGTGGATCAGATAAGCCAAAATAGCAAAATAGAATGTTTCGCGGGTATCTCGCTAGAAGGCCTTACCCGTGAGCTACTCGCAAAAATTAGCTGTCACCAGATTGTCATGACTTTTCATATTCCAGTCATGTGCTCTTCACGTGGCTTACTCCAAGGGAAGTTTACTCACAAGATACTCGTGAAAACTACTCCTTCAATGCAAGCTTGAGTCTTCACACTCTCTCTCGCACAACCCATACAATGAAATCCCACATAAAATACAAGGTAAACATGATTGAATAAAATTGCAATCAAATTTAGCACAAAATTAAAGCCAACACAAAATTTTTGTAAATAACAACTTTACAATCTCATCCTTTGGCTATTTCGTGACAAAACCCCTAAAACAGACTTTAGACATAAACGCGAGTTTGGGAACAATGGCAAAACTCACTCACACCTAATCTAGAAGCTGTGAAGTACTTGCATGTATACACATGTATCCTGAAACACTCGCACACATACAAAACTTTCATTAAGCTTATGACAAGTTGAATACAAGGTACGTATAGGAAAAAGTAAAATGCGATCAAGGTAAAAAGCAAGATATAAACTATGAAGCATAACTTGATCATACAGGAACAGTCATTAAAGAACGACTACAATAATCATTTAACTAGTAAAAGATCATCTGGACACGCAATGCAATTAAGAGCAATGCAATAATCAATTGCATGTCCAAACACACAACCAATGCAAAACATCAAAGTATTTGCATTAAGGATAAAAGATTCAACAAGGGCACAAATGTGTAGTACTAAAGACAATGTATGCATTAATCTAACAGTACTTTAAAAAGCTACAAAATCAAAGGTACATAAAATAAAGTACAAAATATAAACTGAAGTTTTAAACTAGAGCACTTTAAAGCTTTAAAAGAAAGCAATATAAATAACTATGAGTTATAAAAACTATGAACCACCAAAATAAACTCCTAAACCACCAAAAATAAACCAATATCTCTGGCTATGCTTCCCCTCAAACTTAGAAGCTCCCTCGCAAACTACTCCCTCTTTTTTACCAAAATGGACAAAGAGGCTAAAACTCGTTAGATTCAGATTCAGAGCCTAGTTGATGACGCTGCTACTCCATCATCATGTCATCAATCTGAGATGAAAGTGTAGTAATTTGGCCCTGAACATACATAAACTGATCAGAGGTATACTGCACATGGGATTCGATCATGCCATACATCTGCTCAACCCTTGCAATGAGACGGTCAAGGCGATCGGGTCCTCGTGCTAGTGCTTGGGAGGATGGTTGTGCAGAGCCCTTCGGGGCTGATGTAAACCTGTCTATCTCCTCCTTCGTGTCCCCACCTTCTTCCTCAACATCGTCCCTTAGGATTTGAGAGACATTGGTTTTTGGTCCAGTGATATGAGCTTTGTTTTGGGTCATTGTTGAAGCACCATTAGGAGAGTCTCTTTGCACCACGGTGAGACCACTCTGGAACTTTAGCTTTGTCTTTGCAATGAGACCCACGATGAGACTAGGGAATGGCATTACGGTTCTCAAATTCCTCTTGGTGATGGCTTTTGTCAAGAGGTGGAAGATGTGACCGCAGATGTCGATCTCCTTATGTGTGAAGAGATCATAGAGAAATGTGGTTCTTGGTGTTGACAATGTGGTCAAATTTGTTACCGGGCAGAGGTTATGGATCATGATATAGCCTAATGTCCTCATCTCCGGATTGAAAGGAATTGTGTACATTGACTTCTTTTGGAGAGTACCACCGAGGAGCTCCACCCTTGGTTCAAGAGAGTCCAACCTATCATCATATTGGATGGAGATTTGTTGAGATGGTGGACAAATTTCTAAGTACTCTTGAATGGAATCCCTTGTGATAAAGAACTCATTTTGTTACACCCAATAGTTAATGTGATCCTCTTCCACAATGGCGTTTGAAAAGAATTCCCTTATGATTTTAGAAAGACATTTCCACTTGGACTTGCAACTTTGTCCAAGTCCTCTCTTTGAACACTTCTGGAATGCAAGTGTTTTCAAGGGTCTCCATTTTCACAACCCTTTCCATGATAATCGTTGCCTTTTTGTAGAAGTCGTTGGAGGCCAACCCTACATCAACGTTTTGGAAATTTTCTGCGTCCGTGCATGGACACTTTGGTCCTTTCTTTGTGGCAGAATGCTTAGTAGGAGACATTTGCAAAAACAGATACAAAACACAAAGAAACAAGTGCAAACACACGAATACAAACTTGATTAGTACCAAGTTAGTCCATAAAACAACTAAAAAATCCTAAAAAGAACATAAACAAAGTCACAAGATCATGTCACGAGTGCTAAACATGTAATAACAATTATCTAGCATGAGTGATATTTAAAACATAACAAGTGAACAAGAGTGTGCATCAAGTGTGCATGTGGTGTGCATATGTGATGCATGGTCAAGGCATGACTAAACACATATGGGTCAAAGTGTGTAAAACACACAACCAATGATCAAAACATGATAAACATGCATAATCATGATAATCCCCAAAGTTTGGTACTCATCGGAGTCCAAAACAACACCAAAATGCCATTTGGGCATTTTATCAATAACTTGGTATGCACCCACACAACAAAGATGTAAACAATGCATGAACATGTGTGAATCTTGCCTAAATACAAGTTAAAATGCCACAAGAGGCCAACACAAACACCAACAAAACAAATGGGACAGAGCCCAAACAAGAAATTGAAATTTTTTTCACGAAATAGAAGTTTCCCAACCCCTTTTCAAAAATATCACAACACACACAAAATCTATCAACTAAGGCATAATCTAATTAAATAGAGAGAGAAAATTTTGAATGAACATACCTTAGAGATGATTTGAAGATGATTTCTCTTGAAATTTAGTTGGTTTGAGAAAAAATTGGTTTTGGATTGAGAGAGGCTAGAAGGGAGGCAAAGGGTGTGTGTTTGAAAAACTGTCATGTTCACCCCTTAAAAACTAAAAACACGTGTTTTTCGTAGGATATCTTCTCATGAAGTTACTCACGAAAAATGCCACTGAAGCACAAAATTTTTTGCGGGAAGAGCTTAGTCGTGAGACAGTTGCGAAAGTTTCTGTTTGAATTTCAGGTGTTTTTATTTTTTGCCTATCTCATTTTCGCAGGAAGAGCTTAGTCGCGAGCTTCTCACAAAAATGCCTTTAAAGGAGATTTTGATGAAAACATAGAAAATGCATTATGAAAAAAAACTCAAAACACAAAAGTATAAAAACACTTTCAAAAACATATAGAATACTCAAAAATCTTTTTGGGTTTGGTTGACAAGCAATTGAGTGTACACATCATATTTGAACATATACAATCACACAAATGAAATAAGCATGCATTGAACAATAGACTTGTGTGGCGTGTGGCGTGTGTATCAAATGTAGAATAGTCCTTAATCTAGAGTAAAGCTTCAATAATCAATTCAATCAAGTCATACACAACTAGTACTAAGTCAATTGGTCTATCTCACAAGAAAATGATCATAAAAATTTGAAGCTTTACTTTTTATCTTCTTAAAACTTATAACATTTGATCATATAAAAACATTATATCTCATTTTGAGATCGATGCCAGAAATTTTTGATATTTCAATTTTGTGAGTAAGCCTTTGGCTTTTTGAGGCACCATACATTTCACTACAAGTCACTTTCCCTTTTTCCTAGTCAAATACTAGTATGTGTGACGGCTTTTGTAGCTCATTATCTCTTTTCGAGATTTTACATTCGGTGAGCTATAGAGCAAAAACATAAAACCGTGGGAAGATATATAGGCACAAGTCTATACAAGTATCAAGATTAATAAGACTATTGACTAATCATTCATGACAAGCTTGAAGATCGATTTACAACAATCATACATAGATTTCAAGATTTTTCCCACACAGATAGATGTGCATACAAAACAAGCTAAGCTCATAAATGCACTACGCCATTAGTACGAAGGTACTAGGCCAAACTTACATGTGATAAACACAACACAAGCGATCAAACTTTTTGGAGATTTTTCAATTTTTTATGGGTTTTTGAATTTTTCAATACACTCAAAAACAAAACAAGTAAAGTAAGATTAACAAAAACAAGTACAAAACAAAACTTGTAAAAGAAACATGCTATAAACCAGAAACAATGACACAAGATAATTATGCATGTCACGATGCATGAACCTATGACCCTACACATTGGAAGAATTAATGCATGGGCATAGAGAGTGATCATGCATGAGTACCCTTCTTCACCCACACTTTACGAGTGTTTTAGGTGAGACCCTTAGATGGAGGGGTACGACCAACATAACTTTTCAACCTCAGAGTGAAGCTAGCAAGACATAAAGAGATGTTCTTTAACATTTCCATAACGTCTCCAATGAGATGTCCTTCATTTGCTCCTTTAGGTTGTGCTCCCTTTTATCTTTTCTTTGAACTTTATTGACCACGCATAGAGTCAACCTTCTTGAGTGCAAGAAGCTTGAAACAATTAGGCCTTGTGTGCCCTTGAATGCCACAATGATGACACACATGCTTCACTTGAGGCCTCCTTTGGTTTTTGGGTAATGACTGATAGGCCAAAAACGTATTGACCCTTTATGATGAATTAAGTTGATTAATTAGCCAAATTTATTAATTAATCAAATTAACATGCAAACGCGTGGTAGCACAAAAAAATCACCAATAAACTAAAGTGCAGCGGAAAATAAATTTGACACGATGATTTTTTTACAAATGGAGAAAACCTCACCGGGTGATTTTAAGGTCACCACTCCCGAGAATCCACTATTATCACAACAAGCGATTACAGGTAAAGGAATCCCAATACTTTCTACCAACCTACAGTTGAATCCTTACCCCAATACCTAATTGGACTTATTTTGTAGTGACAATCTCTCATTTTCAATGCACGGCTCCCAGTACGTGACTAACCAATTGTGCAAATCCCAGTACACGACTTCAATCACCAACTTAAGAAAGATGTTGGCTGTAAAGTTCTTCAGTTCATCCTTACAATAAAGAACAAGAAGATGCTTGATTACAAAATCCTATGGTGCAAAGACACAGCAGCTTCTTCACAAAGAGATGAACTAGGGCAAAATTTTGTCTCCGGTCACAAATTGCTTGAACAGACTTTGCTCAATGCTTGTACAACTTGTGCTTACTTTGACGGCCCTTAAAATAATCCTTTTATAAGTCTAGGGTCATGAGAAAAGAAGGCCCAAAGACATCCACGGATTAGAATCAAAACAGTACTGAAAAACTGTTTTTCTTAAATCTCGACAGCTAGAGGTGTCGAGGTGCTATCGAGCCACGAGGCTGGAACAGCTTCTTAAAGCTCGATAGATGCAGCTGTCGAGCTTTAATGAAGAGCACTTCTCAGCTTGTTTCTTGGACAAACTTGCATGGCTTTAACATTTGATCTTGAAACCTTGTTTCTTAAAGTATCAAAAACATCCTAGATCTACCCAATTACAATTAAAGTGCGTTTTGTCAAAGGATTAGCCAATTACATAAAAGAATGACATATTTTCTTATCAAGTGAACCACATATGTCCTAACAATGACTTCTCTTTATCCTTTGGTTTTGCACCAATGGTTCTCTTTATAGCAATAGGGGTCTCAGTCTCAGTCTTCACTTCTTTGAGTTTCTCAACATTCTTGGCTGATATAAACCCCACTTCTTTCTTGGGTTTGCTGCTAGAGCTTCCTTCTCCGGTGTAGCCCAAACTAGTCTTATCATGTGAAGATTTTTGTGAGGACAGTACGTTGTCAAGTTTCTTGGTGGAGATACGCTCAACCTTGACATTGGCTTGGATAATTTCAAGTTCAAGAAACTTGATCTTAGAATAAGCTTCAACCAACTCTCCCTTGAGTCCCTCTACTTCACATTTTGCTTCCTTAAGTTGCACAAGGGTACACCTATGCTCTTCTTCAATCTTCTTCATTTTTCTCACAACGTGGTTCGCAACCTTGGCATATTTGCCACAATCTTCTAGAAAAGAATCATATGCTTCTTGAAGGTTGTTCTCACCTTCATTTTGACATACATCTCCATCTTCCGATTCTTCAACTTCCTCACCCTCGGAATGCTCACCAAGTTCATCAACCAAATTGCTCAAATCATCCTTCAAGTCAACGAAGATAATTGCCATGAAGGCCTTATAATTTCCATCACTGTCACACTTACCTTTTGTATTCGAATTTGAGCTTTCAAAGTCGCTAAGAGTAGTGGCAAGCACCTTACCCTTCCTTCTCAAATAGTTGGGACATTCCTTCTTGAGATGTCCATGGTCGTTGCATTCGTAGCACACGATTCCTTAAGGGGGTTGAGAGTCCTTCCCATCTTTCTTCTTGAACTCCTTCCAACCACCTTTGGAATATGAAAACTTTCTTTTATTGAAAGACTTCCCACTTTTTTTCATCTTCAAAAATTTTCGGAAGTTCTTTGCAAGGAATGCTACCTCTTTGTCCACATCATCTTCTTTGAAGAAGTCATCCACTCTCTCATTGATGGTTTTAAGAGCAAGTGATTTGCTTGGCTTGTGGGAAGGCAGTCCAAGTTCATATGTCCGAAGAGATCCAATGAGCTCTTGAATCTTGATCTCATCCAAATCTTTGCTTTCTTCTATAGTTGTGACCTTTGCACGGTAGCTCTCCGGTAAAGACCTCAAAATTTTTCTCACCACCTTAGCATCCTCAATCTTTTCTCCGAGATTGAGTTTGGCAATCACGATTTCATTGAGCTTCCCATAGAATGAATTAAATGACTCATCGTCACTCATCTTAAGCTCTTCAAATCGGGTGGTAAGCATTTGGAGCTTTGTGTCCTTGACTTTCTTGGTACCTTCATAGGTAGTCTCAAGAATCGTTTACTCTTCCTTGGTGGTCTTCACATGAGATATCCTGTGAAATTCATCTGTAGACACACCACAAAAGATAGCATTAATTGCTTTACTATTGGCATTTGCTAAAGCAAGAGCTGCCTTGTCCCATTCAAACTTAGTTGTCATGGGTCTAACATACCCATTCTCAATGGAATCCCACACGGACTCATCTATAGCACAAAGGAATGTCCTCATACGGACTTCCAAAAATGCATAGTTGCTCCCATCAAAGTATGGTGGAGCATTAAGTGATTGTGATCGATCCACCACAAAAGGGGTCTAGGATCGCACTTTGGTAATGAAACCACAGCAAGTGCACCCACTCTGATACCGATTGAGAGCTCAGATTTGTGTTAAAAACACAAGAGCTGTTCAGACCCCAAATTAAAAGATTACAGTTTGGTTGATTTTACTCTAACTTAAACTAAGTGCGAAATAGAGTAAATGCGAGTGAACAAAAAATAAAACTATTTTAAGTCATATTCATCATATCACAGCAATAGAATGAAAGCTAAAAGAGTAAGGAAGAAAAATGCAAACACAAGATAACATGCCGATGTGTTATCGAAGAGAAAACCAAAAACTCGGTGAAAAACATTTCCGCCGCCCTCCAAGCGGTAAATCGATCCACTAGACAATAAGTTGGGATACAAGAATAGTAAGAGACCCTCTAAGCCTAATTTACCCAGTGCACCTAAGCCCTCCAAGCTCCTACTCCAACAAGGCTTCTCGGAACCCTATCTTGTCTAATTTTTCGAATCCTGAAATGCGCCCGATTGCGTCCGCCAAAGCTTGGCTTCTTCCAATGCTTCCGAGCAGCACCAAAACCTCAATTTACACTCAGATTGAGTGTGGTAAGTGTTTGAGCTATCAACCTCTCAAGGATATGGATATGGAGAGGTAGGAGTATAAGGAAAACCACAAAGGATTGTGTAGATGATTGTAGGTATACAATCTCTAACTCTCAAGTGTGTTTGCTAGGGTTTTCTCTCAGAAAAGCACTCCTTAAAATATGTGGGTAATGTGGGTATATATAGTGTGGGTGAAGACATGGTGGAGTAGATAAGCCAAAATAGCAAAATAGAATGTTTTGCGGGTACCTCGCGGGAAGACCTTACTCGCGAACTACTCGTAAAAACCAGCTGTCACCAGATTGTCACAACTCTTCATATTCCAGTCATATGCTCTTCACGTGGCTTACTTCGCGGAAAGTTTACTTGGGAGATACCCGCAAAAACCACTTCTTATTCAATGCAAGCTTGAGTCTTCACACTCTCTTTCACACACAACCCATACAATGAAATCCCACATAAAATACAAGGTAAACATGATTGAACAAAATTACAATCAAATTTGGCTCGAAATTAAAGCCAACAAAAAATAGTTGTAAATAAAAACTTTACAATTACTAATAGAATGAATGAGGTTTTATTGTAGGAATTTCGAGTAGCTGAGGTTGAGAAAGCTCTTAAGCAGATGCATCCATTGAAGACACTAGGTCTTGATGGTATGCCTCCTTTGTTTTTTCAACATTATTGGCCAATTGTAAATTATATTGTCATACAAACTGTATTAGACTTTCTTAATCATGGTGTAGACTCCCCTAAGTTTCAGGAAACCCACATTGTTCTCATTCCTAAGACAAAGAACCCTTCTAGAGTCACTGATTACAAACCTATAAGTTTGTGTAACGTGGCATATAAGCTTGCTTCCAAGGTAGTGGCTAACCGAATGAAGGTTGTTTTGAAGGATATAGTATGTGAAAACCAAGGTGCTTTTGTGTCAGAGAGGCTCATCACAGACAATGTTCTAGTGGCCCATGAATTAATGAACCATATTAATAGGAAGAGGAAAGGTAAAGATGGTGAAATGACATTGAAGCTGGACATGAGTAAGGCTTATGACCAGGTGGAGTTGAGGTGTTTGCAAAAAATAATGGAAAAGCTGGGGTTTCATGAGAGGTGGATTAGTATTGTAAGGGCATGTGTGTCCTCTGTTACATATGCTATTAGACTCAATGGCCAACCTTGTGGTATGGTCACATCAACCCATGGCCTTTGACAAGGAGATCCATTCTTTCCCTATCTTTTCCTACTTTGTGCTGAAGGATTGTCGGCTCTGTTGCACAAGGCATCGCAGAGGAATGAATTGAAAGGAGTGGCTGCCTCAGCTAGGGGACCAAGAATTTCACACTTATTCTTTGTAGACGATAGCTTGATATTTTGTAAAGCAACAGAGAAGGAAGGGGCTGAAGTATAAAGAATTTTGCAAGTCTATGAGTCCTCTTCGGGCCAACAACTAAATAGAAACAAGACGGCACTCTTCTTCAGTCGCAATACTCCCACACATACATAGGAAGCCATCAAGTCCATGATTGGTGCTCAGGTTATCAAACCTCATGAATTCTACCTAGGACTGCCCTCGTTGATTGGTAAGTCAAAGAAGAACACATTTGCTCAGTTGAAACATAAACTAGCTTCCAAGCTTGTGGGTTGGAAGGAAAAATTAATGTCAAATGTAGGGAAGGAAGTATTGATTAAAGCAGTTGCACAGGTCGTTCCTTCTTACACTATGAGCTGCTTCAAGCTCCCCAACGCGCTATGTGAGGAGATGACTGGAATGGTGAGGCAATTTTGGTGGAGACAAGTGAAGAATGAGAAGAAGGTGGCTTGGATGAGCTTAGACAGAATGTGCCTACCGAAGGATAAAGGGGGATGGGCTTTAGAGACTTGAAGTCCTTCAATCTTGCCCTATTAGCTAAACAAGGTTGGAGACTTCAAACTAATTCCTCTTCCCTATTTTCTTGGGTTTATAAGGCTGAATACTTCCCTAATGGGGACTTCGTGGATGCTGTGGTAGGCAAGAAAGCTTCCTTTGCTTGGCGGAGCATAATGGCAGCCCAACACCTGGTCAAACTTGGCTTGAGATGGCAAGTAGGAGATGGTTGTAGTATACGGGTCTGGCAAGATCAGTGGCTCACTACTCAGAGCACTTATATAGTGGTTACTCCAGAAAGGTCTGGGACTCAAATTAAAATGGTTAGGGACTTGCTGAAAGATGGATGAAAGGAGTGGGACATAGAGCTAGTGAGGGGTCTCTTTTTACCCTAGGATGTAGAGGCAATCCTATGTATCCCCATCAGTGACTCCGTTGCAAAAGATAGACTGGTATGGGCTGAAGATAAGAAAGCTAGATTTACTATGAGTAATGCATATAGGCTGGCTTGGGAAATAGAGGCAGAGGGTTGTAATGCCAGCTGCTCTGACCTAAAGAAAATGCATGGAGTTTGGCGTGGGGTGTGGAGTATAAACCTGCCAAATAAAATCAAGCATTTTGCTTGGAAGGCTTGCAATGGTATTTTGGCCACTAAAGACTCTTTTTTGTTGAAAGATCACGGCTAACAATATCTATGAAGCTTGTGGTATCCATGTAGAAACAATCATGCACATGCTCTGTTTTTGTAGCCGAGGAGCAGAGGTGTGGAGTTCTAGTAAGCTCACTTTGCCTTTCAATGTTCAAGAGTCATGGAGCTTCATTGACACATTTAGTAGACTGGGTTAGTTGGGAAGCACAGCAGGGGCTATTGGAGAAGTGGGTCACAATTTGTTGGTGTATTTGGAAGAGCAAGAACGAGGTTCGGCATGGAGGAAAGAGGCGACCTGGTCTTGTAATAGTGAGAAGCTCTCTGAAATTATTGGAGGATTTTCAATTAGCCAATGAGAAGCTGAGTCGAGTTAGATCAGACAACCAGAACATAGAAGTTTGGAAGCCACCACCACCGGGATATTTCAAGGTCAATGTAGATGGTGCACTATTCTCAAAATCAAAACAATCCGGCATTGGAGTGATTGTGTGTGACGGGGAAGGTAATCTGGTAGCGGTCTTGTGCTGGAAGCTGGACTTACCTCTCGATGCATTAAAGACTAAGGCGAAGGCCCTAGAGATTGGGGTTCAATTTGCCGAGGAGGTGGGCCTCAGGAGCGTGGTGTTTGAAGGAGAGGCAGCTTCATCAGTTCAGAAAATCATCCAGGGTCATCAGGAGGTCTATAATATTTGTATTTTTTTTTCTTTACTGGAAATGTTTTATTAATAAATAAAACATTTAGATTAAAAAAACACCATCATTCTATAATATTTGTATTTTTTTTTTCTTTACAGAAAATGTCTTATTAATAAATAAGACATTTAGATTAAAAAAAAACAGTTAGATTCAGAAGGTGATAGGGTGTAGCTTATAGATGATTTTAAATTTTTTTTAAAATTTAAAATTTATTTATCAGGCAAACCATTTTCTTTTTTAAAAACTAGAAAACGATAGAGAATACTAATTTAAAATTGATAAACTTAAAAATTTAAATGATATATTCTCGGAAGTCAAGTAACTTAGAAGTTTATTCTTAGATATATTCCATAGTCAAGTAGATTTCTACTAACTCTTCTTATTCTCAGTGATTCACGTAATCTGTTAAGATTTTAAACACTCCTCCTGCTTGGTTTCATTTCTCATATAAACAAACACACACCTCCCAACTAGTCTCAGACTCACAGCCATGGCCAGAGACCAACTTCAAGTTCTTAGCCTTGTGGATCAAGCAAAAACTCAGCTATACCACTTTACTGCAGTGGTAATAGCTGGGATGGGGTTCTTTACTGATTCCTATGATCTCTTCTGCATTTCTCTTGTCACCAAGCTTCTTGGTCGCTTATATTACCAGGTTGAAGATTCATCAAAACCCGGTAGTCTTCCTCCTAATGTTGCTTCTGCTGTTAATGGAGTCGCATTCTGTGGAACCTTAGCTGGGCAACTCTTCTTCGGGTGGCTTGGTGACAAGATGGGTCGAAAGCGAGTCTATGGCATAACTTTGATGCTTATGGTTGGTTGCTCTATTGCATCGGGTCTTTCCTTTGGTCACTCACCTGAGGCAGTGGTGGCTACGCTATGTTTCTTCAGGTTTTGGCTTGGGTTTGGTATTGGTGGAGATTATCCACTCTCTGCAACAATCATGGCTGAGTACTCTAACAAGAAAACTAGGGGATCTTTTATAGCTGCAGTATTTGCCATGCAAGGGTTTGGAATTCTTGCTGGTGGTGCTGTGGCTATATTAGTCTCTTTCGTCTTTCGGTATTTTTTCCATCCCCCACCTTTTGCTGTAAGCGCCTTTGGATCTGCTCCTCCTCAGGCTGATTATGTGTGGAGGATTATTCTTATGTTTGGTGCAGTTCCAGCGGGATTGACGTATTATTGGCGCATGAAGATGCCAGAGACTCCTCGTTACACTGCATTGGTTGCTAAGGATGAAACAAAAGCTTGCCAAGACATGGCTAAGGTGTTGCAGATTGAAATTCAAGAAGCAAAAGATGAGCAGGTAGTGATTACCCAAGAAAGAAACACTTTCGGATTGTGGTCTAAAGAGTTTCGTAGTCGACATGGGCTTCACTTGTTGGGAACAACAACCACTTGGTTCTTGCTTGACATTGCTTATTATAGTCAGAATTTGTTCCAAAAGGACATTTTCAGTGCAGTTGGTTGGATTCCTAATGCGAAATACATGAGTGCCATTGATGAGGTTTACATGATTGCAAGGGCTCAAACACTCATTGCTCTTTGTGGCACAGTACCTGGTTATTGGGCCACAGTCCTTCTCATCGATCGTATTGGACGGTTTGCCATTCAGTTAATTGGGTTTTTCTGCATGACAGGTTTCATGTTAGCTCTTGCAATTCCTTACCAGCACTGGAAAAGTCAGGCTAATCCTATCGGCTTTGTGGTCATGTATGGCCTAACCTTCTTCTTTGCCAATTTCGGGCCTAATAGCACCACATTCATTGTGCCAGCAGAAATTTTCCCAGCAAGGCTTCGATCAACTTGTCATGGTATCTCGGCAGCTTCGGGCAAGGCGGGTGCAATAGTTGGAGCTTTCGGGTTCTTATATGCATCACAGAACCAGGACAAATCAAAGGCTGATCCAGGCTACCCTGCTGGGATTGGTATGAGAAACTCTCTCCTTGCGCTTGCTGTGATTTGTGGGTTTGGTTTCTTTTTCACATTGTTGGTACCGGATGCCAAGGGGAAATCGCTGGAGGAGATGTCAAAGGAGATTGAAGAAGAAGGTGAAGAGTAATTCTAGCTGTTTCTGGTTATCACATGAATTTGTTATGTTTTCTTAATTAGTAAGTAGTTCAACAAGTACGTAGCGTGCTTGTTTTGTTTCTTTGTCGATCATCGGATGCTTATTTTGTTTTTCAAGCTGTAATGGATTGTTATTCATTTAATAATTTAATAATGTTGTATTTTGCAATTTGAGATTGCATGAATGGTTATGAATTCACTATATCAGGTTACTTTTATTAATGAAACATTTTATTCGGAAGCTGGGAAACACACACGTACTGTTTTCAAGCCTTGTAACTACTCATTTACTGGGGGATACTCATTTTGTGTACATCGAGTGTTTGCTGTTTGCAAGGCCGGTCCAAACGTTTCGGAGACTTAAGACGAAATCTTCAAATAGGGTCTTTATATTATCACTTACATAATATTTAACTAGCATTTTATATAATAATTTTTTTTTAATCCATTCTTTTTATTTTTAAATATGATTTTTTTTTTGAGAAAATACTAAAGTTATAAAAAAAAAAATTACTACAAACTGGTATTGTAATGAATGTGATCAATGACATGAGGCTTACAAAAATACTAGAAATATTATAAAATTTACAACATGAGAATTACAAAGATATATCACCAATCACAAATATTCATTCAAAAACACATTCAATAGTTTGTTGAAATTCACCTATCATATTCATTGTCACATCAAATTATAAAAATTATGGAAACCACTACGCACCCTTGGTGCAATGATCACTCCACAGGTATAAGTTCTTATGGGGTGTGGGGGAGTAATGGCCGAGATTTAAGTCTCTAGAAGAGAATTTTGCATACATATACACTTTAAATTAGGCTATAGTAGAATTTTTATTTTGTATAAAAATAATTAAATAAATAAAAATTATGTAGTAAAATTTATAGTATTTTCAACATTTTCATATTTGAATTACTTGTGATTAGTAACATGTCTATTTGTAAGACCTATTTATTTAAATTTATCTTATATCTATCACTAGCATTACTTAATTCTTTGAGCCTTATTAATAGTGAAAAAAATATATATAAACTAAAATGTTTAAATATCTCCCAAAAATATTTATATATAAAAAATAAAAATAAAAAATTGCCCTCAAATTTGGGGCCTTCTCTAGTAAGGAGCCCTAGGCAATAGCCTAATTGGCCTAAGCCTAGGGCCGGCCCTGAGTGTTTGCTATCAGGGTTGGCTTCATATAATTTGAGGCATATTTTTTTAAAAAAAATTATTTAAAAACCATTCTTCAAAATGCGATATTATTCAAAAGTTTTTGTATATATAGGATTTGCTAACATTTCTTTTTTCAAATTACAATCAATAATTTGTTAATTTTTGAAATTAATTTGGAGTTTTAATTTGTTATTTTTGAAAATAAAGTGTTTCAAATTATGACAATCACTAATTTGCTAACATTTCTTTTTCAAATGATAATCACTAATTCGTTACTTTTTTTAAATTCGAGTTTTTAATTTTTTTACTATTTGAAATATAAATATTTTATTTGTTACTCTCCTAAACTATATAAGGTTTAAAATAGAGTAATTTTATCTTATTTTTCACAAAATTTTTTTAATATTTCAATTGACTTTTTTTTAGAAGAATATTTCAACTGACTTAGATTTTATAGTCCTATGATAAAACAAAACAAGAAAAAAAAAAGTTTTACTTCTTAGGGGTGGGAGAAAAAATGTACACTGTACAACTCATTTATTTACTTCTTTTTAGTTTTAACAATTATTATAGTAAAAAATTTGGGACCTTTGTAATTCTAGAAAAAAAAAAAAAAAAAAGTGGGTCCTTCTATATATTTATTTATGGGTAATGGGGGCCATGGGAGCTTTGATAGTCTATTATAGTACCTACGACCAAAAAAAAGATATTTTTCACTCTTTTTGCTGACTAAAAGTGACCTATCTTTACTCCGATTTGTATTATCTTTTCATTTCAAAAGATAGTTTTTACTTTTTAGTGCCTCTATATATATATATATATATATCCCTTCAAAGAAAGTCTTTAATACAGGTGATAATGGTCCACACCGTGGCCTTAGAGATAAATCTTTTACCTCAAACAAAATATAAGAGATCATGCATAATCACCAGGATGATCACCTTAAGCATATACAATAATTGCTTATAGGGATGATTTCTTTTTCCCTTTTCGAGAATCCTACGGAATGATTAATGTTGATATGTCACAAATTGTTCGGATTATTATCAGTTGGAAGCACGGAAGTTCGGAAAGAATAATGGTTAACAGAAAGTAAGCAACCAAAAAAGTGTGAAGCGCAATAAATTACATTTATGATCTATTCCTGCAACTATATATACTTCCGGGACAAGGAATTGCTCAAAGTCATATTAAATTTTATAAATCAAACCTTAAAATTGTACTCTTTAATATCATGTTTTAGGACTAGGATTCTCTAAATTACCACTCCAAACTATACTATTGATTACATTTTGTACCTTAAATTTTTTGAATACACATTTTACACTCAAAATTATGATCCTTATTACACTTTACATCCCGACATCAAGTTTGTTGTTAACTTTTATGGAAAAATATGGTACCATGTAAAAAGACCTAAATGACAAATTACATATTATCAGTCTTAATTTACACTTAATTATATTTTACACCTTAAATTTTGAATTTTAATTCAAGTTAATAGTAAACTTAATGTTGGAATGTAAAGTGCAAAATGTACATTCGAAAAGTTTATGGTACAAATTATAATATGAGTATAATTTAAGGTGATAAAGCATAATTTCTACAATTTTTTCAAAACAATTTCATCATTAAATTTTGAAAATTTTATCCATCTACTTTAAAATAGCGTGGGCTTATACTCCTTCAGGTACCTTCAGTACAAGTAGTGCGTATAAGCTGCTGGCTGCTGATGGGGATGACAGTCATGCAGAAACTTCAAACCGGACAGCCCAGAAACAATTCTGGAAGGCAGTTTGGGGTCTGCGGGTCCCTAACAAATTCAAGCATTTCATTTGGCGGGTGTGTAAATAATGCTCTGCCAACGATGAGTAACCTGTTCCGGCGACAAATCACCTCTTCCGATAAGTGTGAACTCTGCCATCTCTACCCCGAAGACACATTGCATGCCTTATGGTTATGCAGTAAAGTGGAGACAACTTGGAGTCGGCTCATTGCTTCATCCAAGCAAATCTCCCCCGTTCCCAAAGCTTTAGCGACTTACTCTCTCTGTTTTTGCAGGTGAAGGACGATTATAGAAAGGAGGTTTTCTCTATTGCAGCTTACCTGTTATGGAATCGGAGAAACGCTCTCCGCCTTGGCAGACCTGTGCAACCTACGGATCAAATTCTTTCAACTGCAGGAAATTTGCTGCAAGACTTCCTGGCAGTCCAGCAAATAGACTCAGGCCCTCCTCCCGCTACCATCAGGCCTCATTGGAATAAACCGAACATAAACTATCACAAGGTCAATTTCGATGCTGCAACGTTCAAGGATCATCATTTGGCAGGCATTGGAGTTGTTGTCCGTGACTGGAGAGGTGAATTCATTGGTGCAATTTCGTCCTCAATGCCGCTGACTCACTCAGTTGCTGATATGGAAGCTTTAGCGTGCCGGAAAGCTGTCGAATTTGCTGCAGAAATTGGACTTCAGAAAGTGGTCTTCGAAGGGGATTCAGCAATGGTAATCAATGCTCTAAATCACAATACTGCTGGCCTTTCATCTTACGGTGTCGTCATTGAAGACATCCGCAGTCAAGCTTCGATGTTTCAGTCTGTTATTTTTTCTCATACTATAGCCATTCTTGTAACTGTGTGGCTGATGCATTAGCTAAACAAGCAAGAGACTATAGGAGTGCCCGGGTTTGGTTTAATTCCCTTCCCGAGGTCATAGTTTCCTTATTGATGTTTGATGTTCACTGAACAATTGTTCTTCTTTTCAATAATAGCCCAGGCTTGTAGGCTGGTTTCTCAACCAAAAAAAAAAACTTTAAAATGAGTTGATTGGATTTGAACAATTATCAATAATTAAAATAAATATCAAAATAGTTATAATAACAATTTAAAAAAAATTGATGGTAATAAAATCTTATCGTTTCAAAATAAATGATAAGATTTTTATAAACTCTACTATTGAACTTGCCCTAGAAACTCTAAAAAAAATCTTAATTGTTTCACATTTTTAGAGTTACCATTTATTTTAACCAAAAAAAAAAAATATATATATATATATATATATATATTCTAGAAAACTGACTTTTTTTTTTTTTTTTTGATGTTTATTTTCAATATTACAAATGAGTTAGTAAATGTTTTCTAGTATTTATATGCATAGAAAATCAATAATTTTTTTAACAATTCCAAACAGTTATAGGAATCAAAAGTTTCATTTATAACATAAATATAATGCAAACCGTGTACTTAATCAACCTAAAATAATTCACAGTCCTTTAAAAAATAAATACAAGAATTAATCATCCAAAGAAAATGAAGGAGAAAGTTCAGCGGTGGAAGCCAGCAATGACGTCATCAGCTTCCCTCAAAGCACTTTTCCAAAAACATTAAACCAAGTAAGTTTGACTTTTACATTTTAAATTCTACTCTAATTACTTCTGCAAGCTCAATTTTAAGTATTTCTTCAGAAGACATATTATCCCGATGAAAATACTACATTAAACATATTTCAAAAATATTAGAGCATGTCAAATCCCTTCAGATCTTAAAAAGGATGAGTAAATTAATGTGAAATCAACATAAAATAATGTTTAATAGAGGTATCAATAAGGTTTTTATTTTTTTATTTATTTATTTTTGACGAAGAGGCATCAATAAGTTTATATATATATATATACTAGTTATAGGCCTGTGCGTTGCACGATTTTAAGAAAAATCTTATAAAATATATGTATAAATAATTATATATTTTAATAATTATTATAACAAAATAAGTACTAATTTGTTAGTGACTTGAAATATTGTTAAAAATAATATCAATGATTAAAAAATGTTAGAAGTTTTTTTTCTCCATTGGAAAATCTTTGAATACTTATTTTCACACTATGTTTTTAGAGTTTCCTTGTTCTTCTTCGTCATTGTTCTTTATTAAAATCTTTAGACATAGTATTATAAAAATTAGCCACTTTTAAGAGATAGAACTATTCGAAGAATAATAACCTTTAATTTGTTCTAATTATAGAACCTATCATAATTTTTGCTTCCTGTACGTTGCACGATTTTATACATAAATTCATATAATACAAAATTTATTTGAGAAACAAAAAGAAAATGAATAGTTTGAATTGTAAGAGAGACACAATTAGTAAATGAAAAAAAAAATTGCAGAGCTCTACATATAGATTACACATTTTTCTTAGGACACTTGGAATCTTTTATGACAAACCTGGAAAACAAAATCCAGAAAAAAAATTAAACCAAGTTAAAAAAAATGAACCATATAGATTGTAAAATTGCATATGAGTCTATGACCATTTAATACCAGGCTTTAAAATAAATTTTTCTTCTATAAAGAGCTATCATTTCTACTTTGATTTTACTACTTTAGTCAAATAAGTTCCATAATCGCAAGGAAAAAAAAAAACCTATTTTATAAGGTCCAAAATTTTGCAATTTAAAACCAAAAATATAAAAAGATTAATGAATAATTTGTTGGGAATAGAAAATTATAATAATAATTAGCAAAAAATATTAATTAATGTTGCAAATGGATACATAATTCTATGCACACTTTACATAAATAAATGCTGATATTCAAAATAAAAATAAAAAGTAAAACGGGAACAACATGAATAAATCATACTTGAAAAATTTTATTTCATTTTGTTTGATAAATTATATAAAATAAATCCTATTAACTTAGTTTTAGTGTATTTAAATGATCTAGAAAAATAATGAAGCATATACTTTTGAGCCTAATCACATCTAGCAAAATAATGAAGCATTCAAAATATTGAAAGGCAATTTAAGTTCATATATGCTTGCATGAGATACGTAGATGTCCATAGTAGCAATGGAAGCCTCATCTTTGAGATGAAGAATCAATGTAATGCTAATAAAAAATAAAAATAAAAAAAGAGAGAAAGAGAATGTGGTTGATTTTTTTTTTTTAAATATAAATGATGCAAAAATTCATATCTAGTTAAACATCTAGATGATGAAAGATAGCCTACAAAAATGACAAATTTACCAAAAAGAAAAACACGGCTAGGTTCTTAGTTGCGCTAACAAAAAAGCAAAATGTATCACAAATAATCAAAAAATATTAAGCACTGAATCCAACACTACTTTCACTCATCGTCCTCATCATCATTAGCTACGGAGTTAAAAGCATTCAATCTCTCAATCAATTTGGCCTTCCTTTCCTCGTATGAAAGCTTCTTCAAGTTGAACCTCTTGTGT
Organism: Castanea sativa; assembly: GCF_040712315.1. Taxonomy (NCBI): domain Eukaryota; kingdom Viridiplantae; phylum Streptophyta; class Magnoliopsida; order Fagales; family Fagaceae; genus Castanea; species Castanea sativa. The sequence continues at coordinate 31,453,685 of NC_134024.1, read as the reverse complement.
TCCTTTGGAGGCTGTTTTTAAGATTTCTAATTTTCATAGATTTTTTTTTTTTTTTGTTTAAAATATCATCAACGTAGAAATTATCAAATTAATGGAGATATATATATATATATATATATATATATATATATATATATATATATATATATATATATATATTTTGGCATAGATAAAGATTATCAAATTAATGGAGATATATAGTATTTCTTGGGATAGATTTATATTAATCACCTCTTGAAGAATTTGGATTTTTCTTATCCCTTAATAATCATGTTTTGTAACTTGATATTCTAATAAAATAATATTAATTTAATAATAATAATAATAATAATAATAATAATAATAATAATAATAATAATAATAAAATTTAAGTTGCAAATTGTTAGGACACATGTGAATCATGTTAGGAACATATGTCAATATTTTATATAATTGGCTAATCCTTTGACAAAATGCACTTTACTTGTAATTGGGTAGATCTAGGATTTGTTTAATACTACAAGGAACAAGGTTTCAAGTTCAAGTGTTAAAACTATGCAAGTCTATCCAAGAAACAAGTGAAGAAGTGTTGTTCATTAAAGCTCAACAGCTAGTATCTATCGAGGCTTAAAAGGCTGTTCTAGCCCGTGGCTCGACAATTGCTCGATAGATAGGGTATTTGTTGAGACTTATGAAAATTAGTTTTTCAAATCTAATTTCATTGCAATCCATGAATGTATGTTTGGACTTTCTTTTCTCATAGCCCTAAACATATATAAGAATTGTTTTAAGGGTCATCATAGGTTTCTCAAGTTGCACAAGTGTGAAGCAAAGAGTTGTTCATGCAAATTGTGACCAGAAACCTAGTTTGCCCTAATTCATCTTAAAGAAGTTGTTGTATTTGTACACCATAGGGTTTTGTCACCAAGCAATTTCGTGATCTTCATCGTGTGATGAATTGAAGAACTTTGCAACCGACATCCTTCTCAAGTTGGTGATTAAGTCATGTACTAAGATCTGCACATCTATTGGTTAGTCACGTACTAGGAGCTGTGCATTAAAATGAGAGATTGTCACTACAGAACAAGTCTAATTAGGTATTGGGGTAAGGATTCAACTGTAGGTTGGTATAAGGGTTCAACTGACATCCTTTACTTGTAACCGTTTGTTATGATAATAGTGAATTCTTAGGAGTGATGACCTGAAAATCACCCGGTGGAGTTTTTGCTTCAATGGTTTTCTTCATTCGTAAACAAATCACCGTGTCAACTTTATTTTCTACTGCATTATATTTTAGTTGGTGATTTTTTTGTGCTGCCACGTACATTGAATGCTAATTTGATTAATTAATAAATTTAGGTAATTAATCAATTAATTCATCACAAGTGGCAATACATTTTTGGCCTATCAAGTGATATCAGAGCGGGCACACTCTGATTAGGGTTTAATCTTTGCTGTGTGATCCATTGACCCCTGTTTGTCATGGATAGAGGACGGTCTCTCATTATTCCTCCTTTATTTGATGGCACTAACTATGCATACTGGAAAGTATGCATGAGAGTTTTCTTGCAATCTTTAGATGAGAAAGTGTGGCAAGCTGTGGAAATTAGGATGATGCTAAGATCAAGGCGGCAAACTTCAATAGTAGGGCATTGAATGCATTATTCAGTGCATTCACAAATGAGGAGTTCAAGAAGATATCCTCCACTGAAACTGCGAAGGAAGCATGGACCATTCTCCAGACAATCTATGAGGGAACTAAGGCTGTCAAGGATTCGAAGTTGCAAAAGCTCACTACAAGCTTCGAAAAGATCAAGATGGAGGAGGATGAGTCATTTGATGAGTTCTATACCAAGTTTAAGGACATAGTAAACTCAACCTTTAATCTTGGGGAAACCAGTCCCAAACCCAAGATTGTGAGAAAGTTGCTTAGATCTCTATCCGAGAGATTTCATGGCAATATCACCTCTATTGAGGAGTTAAAGGACATTGACAAAATTCCTTTGACAGAGCTGGTTGGCAATTTGCAGATCTACGAGTTGGGTTTGACAAGATTGTGAAATCAAGTAAGGGTAAGAGCATGGCACTAAAGGCCAAGAACAGTGACACAGATGAATCTTTAGACAACAAAGATTTTAAATGAAGTCCTACATCACCAGGCAATTCAAGAAGTTCATAAAGAATGTCAATGCAAAGGGCTTCGACAAGGACCGTAGGCAATCAAGTTTTTCTCAATCTAAGAGCCAAGACAAAGGGAAGAAGGATGCTAGGGATGGCGGTCAGTACACCATTCCCTCAGGACTTAAGTGTTTCGAGTGTCAAGACTTCGTTCACATGAAACAAAAGTGTCCTACTTATCTCAAGTCCATTGAGAAAAGCAAAGCACTTTCTGCAACTTTGAGTGACACCGAACCTGAGAATGATTCCAAAAATGAGGATGACGAAACCCTAAATGCCTTCACCGCCACTATCAATCCTACTGAGGGGATTGTAAAAGATGTGGATGAAGAGGAAGACTTGATGGAGTCAAAGTTTGAGAAGATGGATGAACAAGATGACATCCACACTGCCTATGCAAAGTTATACAAGGTCTCGAAAAAGCATGAGAAGTTTTATAGGTTAGCCACCAAGAAGCTTAGTGATGTGGAGCTTGAATGAGAAGAACTATCCACAAAGTTTGATGAAGCCAATCAGACTATATGAGTACTGAGATTTGAAAATAATTTCTTGGCTGAGAAGACCAAGAAGTTTGAAGCGGAGCTATTTCAAGTTAGAGCTTAGTTGGAGAGGACTTCAAGTGCAAAACTTGATGAGATGCTCAACCTTCAGAAATCTACTTCTGATCGAACTAGTTTAGGGTATGATTTCTCCTCTTCTAATTTGCTTCTTCTAGTACTACTGTTTTTGTTTCTCCTACTAATAATGTTGAATAAGAATAATAATGTGAAAAATGTGATAGCTAGTGAGAACATAAACAAGGGTAAATCTATCTTAGGAGCACCCCCTAAGCTTGATAAGAAAGAAACCAAAAACCCTAAGGCTAAGAAGAATAATGCTCAAAAGTCTTAAGAGAAGAAGCAACATCTTTGTCATCATTGTGGAGCAGCTGGACATACTCAACCTAATTGCTACAAATGGCAAGCCACTTAACAAAGCAACAGTATGGTCTTATCCAGAAACTTGAGTCAGTTTCCATCATCTCTTACTCCTCTTAGAGATCTCCTCAACGCCCTCATGTTCCATTCGAATTGAACGGTTGCAATTCTTCCCTTCCAAGGTATGGAAGGAAAAAGGCTCCAAGTGATTTAGTCACTTTTCTTTCTCTCTCTTTTTATATGTTTGCATTACTTATATGTTTTGCTTTCTTATTTTGAGTCAATCTAGTTTTTATGCATTACTTTGCTTAACATGTTTTTGTTTGTTTGTTTTCAGTTTTGTTTTATTTTGTTTTCCTCCACAAAAAAAAAAATAAAATAAAAAATAAAAAATAAAAAATTGAAAAATTAGAAAAATATAAAAACAATGTGTGTTTGTGTACATTGGTACTTTTGTACCTTAAATGGCCAATGAAACAAAGTTTTCAAAACTTTTTATCTCTTGTAGTTTAGATGAACATCTCTATGCACAACTAAGCAAATGAGTTTTGTGGCTCATATTTGTGATGAAAAGGATTAAGTTATCTCTTGTACTTAACACTCATATCATTCTTTTTTACGGGAATGACTAAAAAATCTTAAGAGAAAAGCATAAATAATCATCTCACCACTATTGCCCATCAATCATGGAATGACATCGGTATGCTTCGGCTTAGCAAAAGTGCAATGTCAAAAGCTTAACATAATTGAGTATTTCTTTTATCTCTCTTAAATGCCAATGCATGATATACTTAATAAAAGAAAATGTGCAAAGAAAAATTAAAGCAAAAACAATCAAAATGCTTTAAAATATGATTGCAAGCATGTATTCTAGGAGATATGGGAGTTATAGGTAGTACCTTGAAGGTGATAATCCCCATCAAGCAGTTATGATTATGTGCGAGTTAAAGTAATTTACTCATATCTCAATTCGTCATAACATATAGACACTTATGCAATCTTGCAATGTTTTTCACACACAATACACAATATTCATTACTACATTTGATACATGTGCAGGTACTATGTGATTTGGCCATCACAAGGTTTACATGTGTTCATGTATGCTCACTAAACTGTTTTAACTTGTTTTTGAAATATAAAATTGGTTAGATTTGTTGTGTGTGTGTGTGTGTGTTTTGAATCTAAATGCATGACATTTTTCTTGGTTAAGAGATGTTTTTAAGAGCTAAAATGTTGGTTGGATCCTTTGTTGAGTAGCATGTTTGATTGCATTAATGCCTATGTTTTTCTCTTCTCTGAAAAATTATTTTTAAGCAATCTTAACAGTTTCTCGATACCTCTCGACAGCTAGGCTATCTATCGAGCTCTTCAACTTCTTTTTATCGCAATCTCGATAGCTTCTCGATAGCACCTTGTCCATTAAGAAAGTTTCTATCTTCTCGATAGGTGCTCGATAGCTCCTTGATCCATCGAGCTTCTTTACTTTTAAAACCTCTGGATAGTTGCTCGATAGCTGTATCTGTTGAACCTTTAAAGCTCGATACCTCTCGACACCTCTCAATCTGTCGAGAATTATAAGATTCTATATAAAGGATCTGCGTGACTCCAGCTTCATTTTTCTCGATCTCTTTCTATCCTTTCTGACCTCTCACCTTCCCAAACACCTCTCTCTCACTCTAAACTTCATTCCTAAAGGTTTTTCAGCCTAGATAAAGTGTTTCTTCATTTGTAAGGGTCATAAATCCTTCATTCTTCATGCATTTGACCTAAATTTTAGGGGTTTTTTATAAAAATTTTGGGGTTTTTCAAAATTAATGAAGTTTTTATGAAATTTTTGGGATGGGTCTTGTTTGAATGGTTTTTAAATCATCGTGCATTGCATCACATTTGCATTATAACAATATTACATGCATTTTAGATGTGTGTTTACTTTGTTGCAAATTTGTGTGCTGGTAGGTTTGAATTGGGTTGGGCCTAAGATGCTTTTAAATTTGCATGTCACATGTTCATGCACTTCCATGCATATATACCTTCATTTCTTTATATTCTTATATTGATTTGTGTTGGTGCTTTTCTGCATGTCTCTCTCTCTCTCTCTCTCTCTCTCTCTCTCTCTCTCTCTCTCGATTAGTTATTCTATGGCACCTAAATGGAAATCTACTCCATCCTGGAACCCTCTTCATTCTGAGGCATCTTCTTATGATTCTACTCCCTCCCACATTCGGTTCAGTGATGATAAAGCCCGCAAGGACTTTTCAAAGAACTTTTCAAGACAAGGCATTCATTCGAAATGCCAAGTCATTCTATCGAACATCTCCGATACTGACCTACCCACTGTAATTCATAGTAGGGATTGGGAGTCAATGTATGGCGTCTCAGTCACTTGTCCATCCATGATCATTCAGGAGTTCTACTCCAACATGCACGGATTTGATTATTCAGTACCTCATTTCTTCACTCGGGTTTGAGGTACACGCATAGTGGTCACTCCAGATATTGTATCTGAGGTGCTCCACGTCCCTAGGGTAGCGCATCTAGACTACCCTGGCTGTGATCGTCTTAAGACTGTGTCTAAAGACGAGCTCATGTCCATTTTTTTGAGCGACCTTCATCTTAGGGTGATAGTCAGAACACCCGTTGCTCAGCTTTTGCTAAAGGTCCAAGATTCCTTTACATGGTGATGACATTCGTTTTCCATCCATTGTCTCACTATAACTCTATTACAGAGCCTCATGCTCGGTTTTTTTTATCCCTCATTGAGCACATTTCTATTGACTTCCCCTCTCACTTTATTCTATCCCTCACTGATGTCTATAGGGATACGGCAACCCATGATAAGCTCATTTTTCCTTCGGCTATCACGCGGATCATTCGCCCTTTTTCTGTCTCCTATCTCGGTTCAGACCATTTTTCTATCATGTGTGCCATAGTTGTTGCTACCGTCAAACGGAGCGAGGCGCAGCAATCGAGGCGAACCGAGACAACGATTCCTACAGCTTTTACTGCTCCATCCTCCTCCACTCCTTCATCTTTTGTGGGTGGAGTAACTCTTGAAACCATCATGGCACAGCTTGTGCGCATGGGTGCTTGCCTGGACACTTTCAGTGATGAGTTGTGTCTGGTGAACTCTCGTGTTGGTCGTATCGCACGACGACAGGTTGTCATGGGTGGTTTCACTGTTGCTTCCTCTCCATCTCCACCGGCTTCAGAGGATAAAAATGATGATGGCTCCAGCAGTGATGATGCTGATGAGGACGAGGATGCTAGCTCACCTAGTGATGATGAGATGTCTACTTAATGTACTTACCCTTTGTCACTCGTGACAAAAAAGGGAAGTAGTTTTAGATATGAGAATAGTCATATACATAGGGGGAGAGTTAGCTTAGGAGATCTTTGTTAGGGGGAGTGTCTATATTTTGAGGGATGTAGTGAGGACTTATGTATCTTTTTCTTTTCCTTCCTTTTTAGATACATTGTTCATGTACCTTTGGTCTTATGACCACTTTGTGATAGCAAACTTTGTACTTTTGATGATATATATATGATGAGGTTGTTATTATATTTCTTTCACCTATCTTTACATGCGTTGTTTCTTTTCTCTCTTTATGCGCGTGCTTTTTATATCTTGTATGCAATATTTTATTTCTGTCTCACACTAAGATACCTTGATAAGTATTATTTAAAATGTTTTAGAAATACAGTTTGTCAAAGTCTTCCAAGCCATGAACTCTCTTCTTGCAAAGTTTTTCAAGAGTTTGTGTTAGGATAGATTTTCTTGTATTCAACAAGTGAATATGAGTTGAGTGATTTATGACTTCTCTCATATGTTCATTTGTTTGATGTGGTTTTGTCACGGATTGCCAAAAGGGGAGATTGTTAGGACATATGTGAATCATGTTAGGAACATATGTCAATATTTTATGTAATTGGCTAATCCTTTGACAAAACGCACTTTACTTGTAATTGGGTAGATCTATGATATGTTTAATACTTCAAGGAACAAGGTTTCAAGTTCAGGTGTTAAAGCCATGCAAGTCTGTCCAAAAAACAAGTGAAGAAGTGTTGTTCATCAAAACTCAACAGCTAGTATCTATCGAAGCTTAAAAGGCTGTTCTAGCCCGTGGCTTGACAGCTGCTCGATAGATAGGGTATATGTCTAGATTTATGAAAATCAGTTTTTCAGATCTGATTTCATTCCAATCTGTGAATGTATGTTTGGTCTTTCTTGTCTCACTACCCTAAACATATATAAGGATTGTTTAAAGGGCTGTCATAGGTTGCTTAAGTTGCACAAGTGTGAAGCAAAGAGTTGTTCATGCAAATTGTGACCAAAAACCTAGTTTGCCCTAATTCATCTTGAAGAAGCTATTGTGTTTGTACACCATAGAGTTTTGTGTCCAAGCAACTTTGTGATCTTCATCGTGTGATGAACTGAAGAATTTTGCAGCCAACATCCTTCTCAAGTTGGTGATTAAGTCGCGTACTGGGATCTGCGCATCTATTGGTTAGTGACAATCTGGGAACCATACATTAAAAGGAGAGATTATTACTACAGACAAGTCCAATTGGGTATTGGGGTAAAGGTTCAACTATAGGCTGGTATAAAGTACTGGGATTCCGTTACTTGTAACCGCTTGTAGTGATAATAGTGAATTCTCGAGAGTAGTGACCTTAAAATCACTAGTGAGGTTTTTTCCTCGGAGGTTTTCCCTATTTGTAAACAAATCATCGTATCAACTTTATTTTTCACTGCATTATAGTTTAGTTGGTGATTTGTTTGTGCTGCCACGTACATTGCATGCTAATTTGATTAATTAATAAATTTGGGTGATTAATCAATTAATTCATCACAATGGGTCAATACATTTTTGGTCTATTAATAATAATAATAATAATAATAATAATAATAATAATAATAATAATAATAAATTTAAGTTGCAACTTGAGGAAAATAGAGACAACAAAAACGTGGGATGAGATTTAAATTTAGAAAGTTTTTAAAATAGACTTTTAATTAGAGTAGAACTAAAATTTAGATGATAAATATTATCTAAATTAAGTTTTTGTAGATTAAATATTATCCCTTAATTTAAGAAATATATCCTAACAAATAAAAAAATAATGTTAATTAGATGATATATATTACCTAAATTAAATTTTTGTATGTAAGATACTATCTGTAAGTGCACAACTTGTACCCAGACCCAAAAACAAGTGATGGGCTCAGGCCCAAAGAGCTTTATACAATGAAATTTATAGAGTATGGATTTGAAACCTAGGTTCGGGATGTTGGAAGGTTGATCAACAGGCTAAAATGCCACTGTTTATGCAAGTAATAGATGGACATAACAAAAAAAACCCTCCTCGGACGTAAGCCGAGTACAATTTATATAGTATTTCCTTTTTTAAGCAAAAGATTACAATTCTTAGTTTTTTAACCAAGAAGAAGATCCCCCTCCTCTTTCCTCTCTCGTCTTCTTATATACTTCTTCTTCTTCCCTATTTCATCCACGTGTCACAAAAATCTTCCTCTTAGATACTTGTCCCATCCACCACCTTCTTGAAGTCTTCAAATAATAGCAGGAATGTTGAATTCTACTGTTCAGAGGTCATTTCTCCATTAATACATCCAGGGAGGTAGATGCAGAGCCTTTAATATGATGGTAGCAACTTTTTCCCCAAATATTCTTCACACATTCCTGCTTCTAAAGGGTGCTTGGATCACACTTTTACCCACCAGTTCTTCCAGAATTCTGCCTCTAAGCCGTTTAGCAAGTCCCAAGACCTTAGCTAGGCCTGTCCGAGGAGACATTCCTCCTCGGACAACTCCTCGGACCACTATAGTGCAGACTGACTGTGGGCCTAGAGACCTTGATCAAACAGACTTGTACCAACCAATCAGGCCCAAAGCCCAAACGTTTATTCAAGCACTTTTACCCCCCATAATAGCCCCTCAAAACTTTATTTTTCCCTCCCATCCGAGAAGAGAAATAGAGTTTTGAACCAAACAGCACACCCTCCACACACTTTGCAAACCGCCATACGTGTAGGGGTCCTTTCGTTCCCTTAAACCGTCTCTGACGCTTCGAAACCCAGAATGCGCGCATTTATGTCTGCAAGTTACATTCTGTTCCCCACGTTCAACGGTGAGATACGCATCCAACGGCCCAGATTTGCTCTAAAAAATTAAGCGGGAGAATTTTAATTTCGAGGCCGCCTCCCGCACATCAAAACGCCTGGGAACCCGTATCTCCATCCATTATTTCAGAAATCAATCACATCTAAGTGCCAATTATTATCTTTTCCCTCAAGAAGCTCGTGAAGAATCGCCTAATCAACTCCCATAGGTTCTCACTTTTCTTTACTCATTCATTCTCGGCTTCTGTCCTCAGCCACCATCTAGATCCCTTTCCTTCTTTAAACTTTCGTTTCATTCCCAACAAATGGATAGATTTAAGTGTCTAGTAGATACCGACGCCGGTATGGAGGGTTTTAGGGCCAAATATCAGATTCCTCACGACGTAGGCTTGAAATATTGCCCAGTAAAAGCCATAGGCAGCGCTAGGAGAGAGGGAGAAGTTATCATTCCCATGATCGCCTTCATAGAAAGTGGGATGACCCTCCCCATGAAAAACATAACCAGCGAATACCTACGTAACCAAAGGTTATGCCCAGATCAGTGCACACCAAACGTATTTAGGGTCTTAGGTTGTGTCGATGCTCTAAATGAGCAAATGGGTCTGAACCTCACATGGCACAATGTTGCCTATATGTACGAGTGCCACAAACTCAAAAGTGTAGGATACTACATTAAATCCAAGTCTAGCATCGTTAGGCTGATATCCTGTCTTCCCAAGACGACTATCTCATCGCCTTGGGAAACTGGTTTGACGGTCCTCACTGCCCAGTCGAATGGGGAGAGCCAGGTGTGACTCCATAGGAGTTAGATTTCCTAACCCATGACTCAATCCCGTTACTTTTTCCGTTTTTCAATTATATTGCACATTATTGTTTTTCCCTTGGTATTTATCACTAATCCAACCATGCTCGTCTTCTCGGATGTTTCTTTTCATAGATAAACAACACGTACGTCCACATCTAAGCTTTTGCAACGTTGTAGACTTGAATCGCATCCTTCGCTCTAAAGTCTTTGTCAGCGAAGACCTACAAGTGAGAGCTGCCTACCTGATACTAGGATACGATCCTTTATCAGTGGATTTCCAAGAAATTGACAACGCAATCACCGCGGGAGACAAACGACGCAGAAGGATAGACGTGTCATAACCAGGCTTCCTTTCTAACCGCAAACTCCCAGACGACCCCTCCATCATACTATACTCTCACCCGATCACAGCGATTCCTCTTTCGGCACATTCCCAGACAACTGTCGTCCGAGAAGAGCCAGGGTCCTCACAACAATCGTTAGACGAGGAGATCAACCAGTTTCGACTCGAGGAAGTTAAGAGACCTCGAGAAGATCCACTCGTCATCCTCTCGGACGAAGAGCACGCGCCTGCCAAAACTTCGGGCATACAAGGTCTAGTAATTGTACAGCTTGATTCCAGCTCCGAAGAAGAAGATATGGCCACTCTACGAAGGCTGATGAATAAGAGGGGCTCGAAAGTCTCTAACAAGGAAACGCGTGGGTTCCAGGTCCCTCCGTCCTTGCCACCACCCCCTCCTCCCTCCGATCCTAAGCCTCCCATTTCGGAGCCTAAGAAGAAGAGGAAGAACGAGGCCGAGGAGGTAGATGCGGAGAGGCAAAAGAAGCTGAATCAACAACAACAACAGAAAACTGGCAAAGGCAAGGGACGTGCCTCTTCAGTGGAAAGTGGGGAGAACCGGGACCTTGCCGAGGTACGCCGCACACCGGCCAACTGGTCTCCCGAGCTGAAATTGGACGGGGCACCAATCTCTTACCAATCCAGCATTAGGGCATTCCAACAAGGTCACGCTCACCACCTGGCCGATGCTTTGGAACGTCCTCTTCTTCTGCCCAAGGACATGGACGTCCTGGACAAGATGAACCAACCACATCTGTTCCTCTCGTTAAAAAGAGACTTGGCTTTGGTGAGTATCTAAGTCTTATCCTCACTTTATTGCTTTCATTACACCTTAACGAAAAAACCATTCTTATGTACTTTAAATTTGCGCTACTAATAATGCATTTATTTTGACATTTCACCACAGGCCATTCAGGAAGTCTTCGCTGCCGAGAAGTGGGTGGAAGACTCTCGGAAGAAAGCTGCAACTGAACTGGAGATTAGGCAGGAGACCGAGAAGTCCCTAGGCCAAGCTCTTACGCAGAACGAGAAACTAACCACACAACTGGCAAAGCAGAAAAGGGAAAGGGACGGTGCCGAGGCCAGCCTGAAGACAATGAGGACCCAAGTGGAGGGGCAACGCAAGCTTCTTCGTCAGAAGGATGAAGACTTATCCAAAGCTCAGCAAGAAAACTCCGACCTGAAGAAGGAGCTTGCTAGGATGAGGGATGAGGCTCGTAGCTTCAAGGACTCCATGGAGGCCGCGAAGAAGACCGCTTACAAGGAAGGGGTGAAGGCAACAGAAAACCAACTGACTGAGGAGTTCACCGAGCTGTGCCTGGAATATTGTCAGCAAGTGTGGGAGGAAGCCTTAAATGTGGCAGGGATTCCCACAACCTCTGAGTTGAGGAAGCCTGAAAACATCTGGCTCCCGTAAGATATCCAGGTGCTCGAAGAACATCCTCCTGTCGCACCTGCCCCTGAGACGGCGTCTTCCACGCTCCCCTCTATGATTCCAGAGCCCATTCCAACTCCTAAAGAACCTGAGGGTTCCAACAAAGAGAAGGAACAGGGCGATGGTGCCAAGAAGACTACGAGCCAAAATGTCGAGCCCAATGTCCCTCCACCGGTGGCAAGAGACAAAGGGAAACAAGTCTAGACCTCATTTGAAATAGAGCTGAAACGAACAGAGGCTGCCAGCACTTCCGTGCAGGACCCCCATTCTAAGGCTTAAGGCTTAGGCTAGTTAGGACTTCTTCCCTTTTTGTTATGTAACAAATTTTAAGGTTTTTGCTTTGAATGTATATTAACAGAAATTAATAAGAAACTTTGACTGGTTTGATTTTCATTTGACTTCCAATCTTTAGTATAAAAATACTCATCAGCGCAAAAATGAATGAATGGAACAACTAACTCCACTTCCAATATTTCAATTTACAATAACTTTAAATAAAAGTACACATACTTAACGTATACTTGTAAATCATGCCTTAAGAGCATAATATGTGTGACATAGCAATACACAATCAAAAATTTAACTTAGAATTCAGTCTGGGGCATAAAGCAATCCAAGTGGCTCATCAACACCTCAACACTAATGTGGTTTGGTTTCTGCTAATATTCCCAAAGTAGAGGGTCCGAGGACCCGACATAACTAAACTTCTTTTTAACAAAAAGTAGGATGTCAATTTCCACAAGGCATGTGGTCCAAGGACCATGCATGTCCAAGAATCTGTTTGATACTTAGAAGTAGTAACTTGAAATGTTAATTTCCCCAAAGTAGAAGGTCTGAGGACCCGACATAACTAAGGTTCTGTTTAACACACAATAGGATATCAATTTCCACAAGGCATGTGGTCCGAGGACCATGCATGTCCAAGTTTCTGTTTGATACTTAGAAGTAATAACTTGAAATGTTAATTTCTCCAAAGTAGAAGGTCTGAGGACCCGACATAACTAAGGTTCTGTTTAACAAACAATAGGATATCAATTTCCACAAGGCATGTGGTCCGAGGACCATGCATGTCCAAGTTTCTGTTTGATACTTAGAAGTAGTAACTTGAAATGTTAATTTCCCCAAAGTAGAAGGTCTGAGGACCTGACATAACTAAGGTTCTGTTTAACAAACAATAGGATATCAATTTCCACAAGTCATGTGGTCCGAGGACCATACATGTCCAAGTTTCTGTTTGATACTTAGAAGTAATAACTTGAAATGTTAATTTTCCCAAAGTAGAAGGTCTGAGGACCCGACATAACTAAGGTTTTGTTTAACAAACAATAGGATATCAATTTCCACAAGGCATGTGGTCCAAGGACCATGCATGTCCAAGTTTCTGTTTGATACTTATGAGCAACGATAGATAAACCAAACTACATACTAATAATTTGAACAACGAACGGTAAAAATACTTTTTATTAATAATAATACTTTTGTAGGTTGTTTACATTTCAGGGGCGTTGTACAAGTTTATCATCTAGATCAGCTAACTGATATGACCCTATGCCTGCTACGGAGATGATCTGATATGGTCCTTCCCAATTTGGTGCTAGCTTACTCCATGCTGGATTTTTGGCAGTACCCATGACTTTCCTCAACACCAAATCCCCAGACGCTAGTGGCCTCAGCTTCACATGAGCATTATATCCTCGTTTAAGCTTCTACTGATAATAAGTCATTTGGACCATAGTGGCCTCTCGTCGTTCCTCGACCAGATCTAGGCTTTTTCCCAGGAGACCATCATTATTCCCCGGGCTGAAGGAACTTGTCCTTAATATGGGAAACCCAGATTCTAAAGGTATCACGACCTCGGCCCCGTAAGTCATGGAAAAGGGCGTTTCTCCAGTGGATCTTCATGGCGTAGTCCGATATGTCCACAGAACATGTGGCAACTCCTCTACCCATCTACCCTTCGCATCATCTAGCCGCTTCTTAAGTCCACTGACTATGACTTTGTTAACGGCCTCAGCCTGCCCATTTCCCTGAGGATAAGCTGGGGTGGAGTATCTATTTGTGATGTCCAAGTCATTACAGTATTTCCTGAAAGCTTTACTATCAAATTGTACGCCATTATCTGAAATAAGTGTATGAGGTACCCCAAATCTAGTGATAATATTCTTCTAGATAAATTTCTTGGAGTCGACATCCCTAATATTTGATAAAGGCTCAGCTTCGACCCACTTGGTGAAGTAATCAGTTCCCATGAGCAGCCACCTTTTGTTTCCCACAGCCCTCTAAAAAGGCCCAACTATATCCAGTCCCTATTGAGCGAATGGCCAAGGACTAGACAGAGGATTAAGGACTCCCCCAAGTTGATGAATATTGAGAGCAAACCTTTGGCATTGGTCACACTTTCTTGCGTAGTCTTGAGCTTCCCTCTGCATATTGGGCCACCAATATCCCTGAGTCAGAGCCCTATGGGCTAAGGATCTCCCCCCAGTATGGCTTCCACAAATTCCCTTATGTAATTCTTCCAAAAGTGCCTCCGTTGCTTCAGGATGTACACACAGTAGGTATGGTCCGGAAAAGGAGCATTTATACAATTTCTGATCCTTGGACAACTAGAAACGAGGTGCCTTTCGACGAATCTTATCTACTTCAGACTTCTCCTCAGGCAGAATATCGCTTTTTAGAAAAGAGACCACAGGGTCAATCCAGCTAGGTCCAGGCCTTATCAGATGGATATGGACGGCACTTGCAGTGGTTAGAGTTGGTTTTAGCAAGTCTTCGACGAGGATAATCCTAGGCAAAAATTAAGCCGAGGATGTCGCCAAAGTGGCCAACGAGTCCGCATGTGTGTTTCCACTTCTAGAAACGTGCGAAAGGATGAAAGAATCAAACTCGGATTGTAAACTTTTGACCTGGGTCAGGTACTCTTGCATTCTTGAATCCCTAGCCTCCATGGTCCCCGTCACTTGGCCCACGACTAATTGAGAATCCGAGGACATATGAATTGCCTTTCCCCCATTCTCCGTACCATATTCATACCGACCAAGACTGCTTCGTACTCGGCCTCGTTATTAGTCGCCGAGAACGCTAATCTCAATGATTTCTCAAAGATAATTCCCTCAGGGGATACCAAACAAGTCCAATGCCAAACCCCCTCTGGTTGGCTACCCCATCAACATACGCTTTCCAAATCGGAGGTCCTTTGCCCGTGATCATGCCAACTGATTTTTCATCCATATGTGATTCCTTTGCAGTTTCTTCTAACGATGGTTCGACGAATTCTGCCACCAAATCCGCGAGAACCTGGCCCTTCACCGAGGTGCGTGGCATGTATTTGATATCAAAAGCTCCTAGAATAGTTCCCCACTTGGCTACCCTCCCCGAGTAGTCAGCACTCCGTAACACTGACTTGAGAGGCAGTTGAGTCAAAACCACAATAGTGTGGGACTTGAAATAGTGAGGAAGCTTCCGTGTGGCATGGACTACAGCCAGAATTGCCTTCTCTAAAGGCAAATAACGCACCTCAGCTTCATTCAAAGATTTGCTGACATAATAAACCGGTCTTTGTACCCCGCCGTCGCCCCTTATAAGAACCAAGCTGACTGCATGGATAGCTACAGCTAGGTATGCAAACAGGATTTCATCAACCTCCGGTCGAGACATGATGGGTGGTCGGGAAAGATATGCCTTAAGTTATTGAAAAGCTAAAGCACACTCCTCCGACCATTGGAATCCTTTTCATTTATTTAACAGTTGGAAAAAAAATGTCTACACCTGTCCGCGGACCGAGAGATAAATCTGCTGAGAGCAGCAGTCATCCCGGTCAATTTTTGAACTTCCTTTGGATTTCGAGGCGATTGCAGGCTCTGAATGGCTCTGACCTGTGTCAAGTTCACCTCTATTCCTCTATGAGTCACCATGTAGCCTAGGAACTTTCCAGAACCCACCCCAAAAGAGCACTTTGAGGCGTTAAGGCGCAGCTTGTACTTCCTAAGTATTTGAAAGGTGTTGTCCAGATCTTTCACATGCATAGGTACTGTCTTACTCTTCACTACCATATCATCCACATATACCTCAATGGTCTTTCCATGTTGCGATTCAAACATCCTAGTCATCATCCTTTGGTAAGTAGCCCCTGCATTTTTCAACCCGAACGGCATTACTTTATAGTGATAATTCCCCGTAGGAGTAATGAAGGCAGTCTTCTCCTAATCACCCAACGCCAACGGTATTTGGTGATAACCCTGGAAGGCATCTAAAAAACTCATCCGAGGATGCCCGACCGTAGCATCCACAAGTTAATCGATGCGAGGCATTGGGAACGAGTCCTTTGGGCAGGCTTTGTTCAGGTCTGTGAAGTCCACACATACTCTCCACTTTTCGCTCTTCTTTTTCACTACGACTATGTGCGCCAACCATTCCGGGTAGAATACTTCTTTAATAGCCCCAGCCCTTTTGAGCTTGAGCACTTCTTCCTTGACAGCCTCGGAATGCTCTTTCAAGGAACGTCGAGGTGGTTGTCTCCTAGGAACAACAGCAGGGTTGACATTCAAATGATGGCAAATGAAGCTTGGGTCAACCCCCGGAGCCTCATAGGGATCCCAAGCAAAGACATCGATATTGTTTTTCAAAAACTTCACCAATTCCATTTTCTCTTGGTGTGGTAACCGTATCCCAACTAGGAAGAACCTTTCGGGATCATCGGTTATGAGAAATCTCTCCAAATCCTCACACATGGCATCCTCTGCTGTCACCGCATCGGGCACTTTTAGAGTCGTTAATTGCTATAAGTCCGCCACAGCCAAGGCCGAGGACTCTGTCTTGGCCTGATGCAGTACTGCTGCCGATATGCATTGCATTGCTTCTGTTTGGTTACTAAGAATTTCTTCAATGATTCCACCCGAAGGAAATTTTACTTTGACATGCAAAGTTGAGAAGACAGCACCCAAAGCATGCAGCCAAGGCCTGGCGAGGATGGCCGTGTATGGAGAATATGCATCAACCACAATGAAATCCACATCGACCGTTTTCGAGCCGGACTGTACGGGCAATCGGATCTGTCCCTTTGGTATAACAACCTTCCCTTCAAAACTTATTAACGGCAAGTCATAGGGAGTGAGATCCTCCAGCCCCAACTTAAGCCCCTTGAATAAGTCAGGGTACATAATATCCACACCGCTGCCTTGATTGATCATCACCCTCTTGACGTCATAATTCCCTATCCTTAATGTGACCACCAGGACGTTATCATGAGGTTAAATGGTCCCAACCTTATCTTCATCAGAGAATCATAAAATTTGCGCACTCCCCTTGATCCTCTTCAGCCTCAAGCCTGACTCATCAGCCTGGGAATGTGACACTGCCATCACCCTGGTAGGACAGGAACCGGTCCTGCCAGGTGCAGCGAAGATGATGTTAATCGTCCCCAAGGGCGGCCGAGATGCGTAATTCTTCTGATTATTTGAACCCGAACGATTTCCTTGTCCGTTGGGTTGATACAGGTGTTGCTTCAATTTTCCCTCACTAACGAGCTGCTTCAATTTTCCCTCACTAACGAGCTGCTCTAAGTGGTTCTAAGGGGTCCGACAATTCTCAGTGGTATGACCCACATCCTGATGGTACTGTCAAAAAAGGTTCTGATTCCGTTTCGTAGGGTTCCTCGCCATCTTACTGGGCCACTTGAAGTAGGGTTCCCTACGGACTTTCTCCAGCAATTGGTGCACTAGTTCTCAAAATACTGTATTAACTACTTGAGGAATGGCTGAGCCAGATTGTCTAGAGTAATCTCTCCTCGGCTTATTGTTATGGTACCTGTCCAACCCAAAATCCCTTCTCTCCTGCGAGATAACCTTCGCCTTACCCTTACCTTGTTGTTGATCTTCCTCAACCCTTTTGTACTCGTCGATGCGGTCCATGAGGTGACGTACACTCCGTACGGGCTTTTTGGTCAGAGATTTCCTTAAATCATGATCAGTGGGAAGGCCCACCTTGAAAGTATTAATTGCCACTTCATCAAAATCTCCATTGATCTCGTTAAACATCTCCCAGTACCTGTCGAAGTATGCTTTCAATGTCTCACCCTCCCACATGGCCATAGATAATAGTGAATCCAACAGTCGAGGGACTCTGCTGCATGTGATGAATCGAGACGCGAATGCCCTGGTAAGTACCATGAAAGAATCGACAGACCCCGACTTTAGTTCGTTAAACCATCTCATGGCAACAGGTCCCAGGCTAGAAGGAAAGACTTTGCACATCAAGGTTTCGTTCTAAGAATGCACCGCCATCCTCTGATTAAAATGGCTCACATGTTCAACCGGGTCTGTCCTGCCATTATAAATGGTGAAGGTAGGCTGGGTGAACCGTCTAGGGAGCCTTCCCTTCTCGATCCTACGTGAGAAGGGCAATTTAGAGAGTTTGTGTAACGCTCAGCTCATAGCATCGTTCCCCAAGCCCTTGGAGGGAAGCTTCCCATGCTTACGACTTGGTAGGTCATCCCCATTGTAAGAAAAGGTTTTGCTAGGGGAGTCCTGGACCTTGGACTGTAACTGCTTCCCCGGGACCCCCCTGAGGAAGGATTGGATGGGGGTGAAGCCTGCCTTCGTTTGACACGGCGTAGCTTTTTCTTGAGGTGGTTAATCTCCCTCTGCATGGCCTTGGCATCATCCTCATGGGTGGCACTGCTTCCACCACGTGAATGGCTCGCGTCAGGATATACGATATGCACACTTCCCTCTCGCTCCCTCCGACGCTCAAGACACTCAAAAATATCTTCACGCTGGGATCCCTGAGATTCTGCATGATGCGAACCTAAGCCTGCTATGATGTTCCAATTCCTTCAACGCTAGATTCCCACAGACGGTGCCAATTGTAAGTGCACAATTTGTACTCGGACCCAAAAACAAGTGATGGGCTCAAGCCCAAAAAGCCTTATACAATGAAATTTATAGAGTATGGGTTTAAAACCTAGGTTCGGGATGTTGGAAGGTTGATCAACAGGCTAGAATGTCGCTATCTATGCAAGTAATAGATGGACGTAACAAAAAAAAACCCACCTCGGACGTAAGCCGAGGACAATTTATATAGTATTTCCTTTTTTAAGCAAAAGATTACAATTCTTAGTTTTTTAGCCAAGAAGAAGATCCCCCTCCTCTTTCCTCTCTCATCTTCTTATATACTTCTTCTTCTTTCTTATTTCATCCACATGTCACACAAATCTTCCTCTTAGATACTTGTCCCATCCACCACCTTCTTGAAGTCTTCAAATAATAGCAGGAAGGCTAAATTCTACTGTTCAGACGTCATTTCTCCAGTAATGCGGCCAGAGAGGTAGATGCAGAGCCTTTAATGTGGTGGTAGCAGCTTTTTCCCCAAATATTTCTCACACGTTCCTGCTTCTAAAGGGTGCTTGGATCACACTTTTACCCACCAATTCTTCCAGAATTCTGCCTCTAAGCCGTTGAGCAAGTCCTAGGGCCTTAGCTGGGCCTGTCCGAGGAGACACTCCTCCTCGGATAACTCCTCGGACCACTATAGTGCGGACTGACCTATGGACCTAGAGACCCTAATCAAACAGACTTGTACCAACCAATCAAGCCCAAAGTCCAAATGTTTATTCAAGCACTTTTACCCCCCACACTATCCCTTAATTTAAGAAATATATCCTAACAAATAAAAAATAAAGTTAATCTAATTTTATTTAATGATAAAAATGAATTAGAGTCCTGGTAATATACTATTCCTTTTTATTTCTTTAAAAATCTAAAAATTTAATATAATTTTGGCAATTTGGTGAAACCACGTGGTGCAACCACAGCCTCTAAACACAACTTTTGGGAAAACTTCTTCAAGTCGAACCTCTTGTGTTCCTTTGGAGGCTGTTTCTCAGACTTCTTATTTTGATAGATTTTTTTTTTTTAAATGTCATCAATGTAGAAATTATCAAATGAATGGAGATATACATTGTGTTTTGGCATAGATAAAGATTATCAAATTAATGGAGATATATACTATTTCTTGAGATATATTTATACTAATCACCTCTTGAAGAATTTGGATTTTGCTTATCCCTTAATAATCAAGTTTTGTAACTTGATATTCTGATAAAATAATATTAATTGAATAATAATTATAATAATAATTAATAAAATTTAAGATGCAACTTGAGGAAAATAGAAATAACAAAAATGTGGGATGAGATTTAAATTTAGAAAATTTTTAAAATAGACTTTTAATTAGAGTAGAATTAAAATTTTGAAAATTTAGATGATAAATATTATCTAAATTAAATTTTTGTATGTTAAATATTATCCCTTAATTTAAGAAATATATCCTAACAAATAAAAATAATAATGTTAATTAGATAATATATATTATCTAAATTAAATTTTTGTATGTTAAATATTATCCCTTAATTTAAGAAATATATCCTAACAAATAAAAAAATAACGTTAATCTAATTTTATTTAATGATAAGAAGGAATTAGAGTCCTGGTAGTATACTATTCCTTTTTATTTCTTTAAAAAATCTAAAAATTTAATAAAATTTCTGCTGTAAGTGCACAATTTGTACCGGGACCCAACCGCAAGATGGGTTCAGGCCCAAAAAGCCCTATACAATCAAATTTGTAGAGCGTGGGCTTGAAACCTAGGTTATATGGATATTGGACAACAAATATGGTGGGCTAGATTGCCACTATCTACACAATTAATAGAAAAAATAACAAAAATTATCCTCGGACATAAGCCGAGAATGACTTGTATTGCCTTTCCTCTTCCAAATAATAGATTAAAATTGAAGATGATGTGTACAATGCTTTCTTTCTTTCTTTTCTTTTCTTCTTTGTCCCCCTTTTTCTCTATCCCCCACCTCGAGTATGCCTCTCTTTTCCCTTTATATCATCCTCTTCCTCCTCTCCATCTTCCACATATGGATCAAATCAATAATACAGATACTTGTCCCATCCACTGTCCTCTGGAAGTCTTCAAACAATAGCTGCAAGGCTGATCTATACTGTTCAGATGTCATTTCCCCATTAATGCGACCAGAGTAGTAGGTGCAAAGTCTTTAATGCGGCGGTAACAGCTTTTTCCCTAATATTTCTCATTCGTTCTTCCTATCTATAGTTGTGTGAAACATATCTTCACCCCACAGATCTTCCAGAATTCTCTTCCAAACACCATGACATGTCATACGATCTTCACTTGACTTGGCCAAGGAGATGCCCCTCCTCGGACTACCACATCAACCTTTCTAACAAGAGCTTGCTTGTGGACTTCAAGGCTCTGCTTGGACAAATTAATACCTCTAAATTAGGCCCAAGGCCCAAAAGCGTATTTTGACCATTCTGCCCCACAATAGCCCCTCAAAACTTCATTTTTCTCCCCATCTAGGAAGGAAAGGGAAGTTTTAACCCAAGACCACAGCCTTCACATGTCCTTCAAATTATCACCCGTGAGAGTATCATTTCGCTTCTTTTAAACCACTTCTGACGCTTCGAAATCCGTCACGCACGCATTAATTGTTGTAAGTAACGCTCTGTCCCCCACGTCCAAGGTGAGATGTACATCCAACGGCTCGGATTCTTTCTCAAATTTGGGCAGGATCTCCCATTCAATACCGCCTCCCATACATCAAAATACCTAAGGAACTGAAATTCAACCCATCACCTCTAAAATCAATCAAATCTCAAATTTTCCCCTTCTTTCTCCTCTCAAGAAGCTCGCGAAGAATCGTCTACCTACTTTCCCGTAAGTTCTCAATCTTTTAAACTCACTTCTCCTCGGCTGTTGTCCTCGGCCATTAATTATATCATTCCCTCTCTAAATCTCTATTCTTACCCCCACCAAATGGGTAGATTCAAATGTCTATAGATACTGATGCCGATATGGAGGGTTTCTAGGCCAAATATCGTATTCCTCAAGAGGTAGGCTTAAGATATTGCCCCCTAGAAGCCATAGCTGACGATAGGAAAGAAGGAGAAGTTGTCATTCCCATCATCGCATTTTTGGAGGGTGGGATAACACTTCCCACGAAAAACGTAACCAGTGAATACCTCCGTAACCATAGGCTATGCCTAGATCAGTGCACACCCAGCATGTTTAGAGTCTTAGGTTGTGTCGATGCTCTAAATGAACAAATGGATCTGAACCTCACATATCACGACGTCGTTTACATGTACGAGTGCCATAAACTTAAAAACGTAGAATATTACCTTAAATCTAGATCTAGCGTTGTTAGGCTCATATCTTATCTTCCCAAATCCAACAAAGGCATGAAGGACGACTACCTAATTGCTTCTGGAATGTGGTACGATGGTCCTCATTGCCCAGTCGAAGAGGGAAACCCAAGTGTGACTCCGTAGGAATTAGATTCCCTGACCTGGGACTTGGTTCTTTTAACTTTACCATGTTTAATTACATTGTATGTTATTCCCTCTTTGTTTGGCATTTATTGCTGATTTAACCATATTTATTTCCTCGGACATTTTTGCAGACAAACAACACGTACGGCCCCTTCTAAGCCTTTGCAGAGTCGCGGACCTCAATTGTGTTTTAAGATCCGAGGTATTTGTGAGCGAAGACCTGCAGGTGAGGTCAGCCCCTCTCATATTGGGATACGATCCACTATCAGACGACTTCCAAGATATCGACAACGCGATCACCGCGGGTAACCAGAGACGCAGAAGGATAAACATTTTAAAACCGAGTTTTCTCGCTCCACACGAATTACCGAATGATCCTTCTATTATCTTGTACACACGCCCAATAAAAGCAGTCCCTCTTTTGGCACGACCTTAGGAAACAGTCATCCGAAAAGAGTCAACATCTTCACGCCTATCTCTTGAAGAGGAAATAGACCAGTTCTGACTGGAGAAGGCAGAGAGACCTTTAGAAGGCCAAGTTGTCAACCTCTCGGACGAAGAAAGCGACTCCAACAGAAACTCTGGTATTGGAAATTTGATAGTCGCTCAAGTAGACAATAGTTCTGAGGAAGAAGAAGAAGATATGTCAAGCCTAAAACAAATCCTTGCAAAAAGGGGTACACAAGTTACCAAAAAGGGTGTTGTTGGAGCTCAACCTCCTCCGAAGTTACCTCTACCTCCTCCTCCTTCCGACCCTATCATTCCTGCAGCCGACCTTAAAAAGAAGAGGAAAAAAGAGGATGAGGAAGCAGAAAAAGCATAGTAGAAGAAACAGAAGCAACAACAACAACAAAAAGTTGCCAAGGGTGGAACACGCACTTCTTCCGTAGAGACTGGTGAAAGCCATGGTTTGGTCGAGGTGCACCGCGCACAATCCAATTGTTCTCCTACACTGGAATTGGATGGGGCTCTAATCCCTCGCCATTCTAGCATAAGGAAATTCCAACGAGGCCATGCCTATCACCTAGCTAACGCTTTGGAACAGCCTATCCTTTTACCGAAGGACATGGACGCTTTGGAGAAAATGAACCAGCCACACCTTTTCCTCGCCCTAAAAAGGGACTTGGCTCTGGTACGTTTCATTCAATTACTTCTACCTCGCTATTTTTATTATCTTTTTATAAACCCTTTTCGTGTGCACTTTCATATTGTTCTTACCATAACGCACTTGTTCAACATCTCTACACAGGCAATTCAAGAGGTTTTCGTTGTTGAGAAGTGGGTGGAGGACTCTCAGAACCAGGCTAAGGCTGAATTCCAAGTTAGAGTCGAAACTGAGAAGGCCTTGGGCCATGCTGAGGAGGAGAAAAATGATCTGGCCTCAAAATTGGCAGCTGAGAACAGTGAGAAGAAGAGTGTCGTGGCCGGACTCAAAAATGCTGAGGCTCAAGTGGAGGGGCAACAAAAGCTGCTACGCCAAAAAGAAGAAGATCTATCCAAGCTCAGCAGGAAGTTTAAGACTTAAAAAATGAGCTTGTTCAGGCCAAAGAAGTGGCTCGTACCATCAAAGAGACCATGGAGGTTGCAACAAAGGCTTCTTACAATGAAGGGGTTGAGGCAACGGAGGCCCAACTGGCCGAAAAGCTAGCAGAAGTATGTAGGGAATACTGCTAACAAGTTTGGGCAGAAGCCCTAAATGTGGCAGAAGTCCCTACTACTTCTAACTGGAGAAAAGTAGAGAACATCTGGATTCCCCCTGACATATGAGTGATTGAAGACCTTTCGCTCACTTCGACTGCCTCCGAGATAGTGCCCACGATACAGCCATCCCAAATTCATGAACCTATTCCACCTCCTAAAGTACCTACTGGTTCTGATAAAGAGGGAGAACAAGGTGACAAGGCTGAGAAGCGCCTAAGTGAGCAAGCTGATCCTGATGCCCCTCCAACAGGAGCAAAGAACAAAGGAAAACAAGTCCAAACCTCATCCGAGACTGAGTTCAAGAAGACAAGAGAGGAGGACAAAACCAAAGAGTCTGCAGTGAAGCCTAAAAAAGACCCTCCACTGAAAATCAAAACATAGGCCACCTAGGACCTTTATTCTATGTAGCTTTTTCTCATTTAAACATTATTTTGATCTTTTTATTTTACAGTTTTATTTCCAATGTAACCACATATAGAATTAATGTTAAATTCAAGATTTTGATATTTAATTCATTACAAGTCTCCTTTACTAGAATATTTATCTTTTTACCTTAACGTAGGTTACATAGATAGCCCAAATGATTTAATATTGAAATGCGTAGTGAAATTTGCATAATGTCTTAGCTAATACCTGTAATTCAATATGAAAATAATTTCACTTTATTGACCTAAGCCATCAATGGATAACCTATATGTTAGAACTGTAATACTCAAAGTGCAATAGCAAACAATTAAATATGTGAGAATATATCTGAACTTAAAACGAGAGAAATATAGTTTTAAGACTAGATTGTATGTTCAATTTAGGCATAAAGCAGACCATTAAACTTACCATGGTGTGTGGCTCAAAAACCAAGGCTTATCCAAGCTTCTGTTTGATACTTAGAAAAATAAACTGAAGTGTTAATTTAACACTTAATAATATATCAACTTCCACGAGGTATGTGGTCCGAGGAGCCAAACATGACTAAGTTTCTGTTTGATACTTAGAAAAATGATAATCAATCGCAACACAATAATAATAGAACTAAAATGGCAAAAGTGTCTTTCATTAATAGTAGTACCTTCGTAGGTTATTTACATTCCAAGAACGTTGTACAACTTTTTCATCTAAGTCTGCTAGATAATATGCCCCTATACCTGCTATAGAAATGATACGATAAGGTTCTTCCCAAGTAGGTCCTAGCTTTTCCCATACTGGGTTCTTGGTTGTACCCAAGACTTTTCTTAACACCAAGTCTCCAGGTGCAAGTGGCCTTAACTTCACATGAGCATCATACCCCCGTTTGAGCTTATGCTGATAATAAGCTAGCTGAACCATAGCGGTCTCTCGCCGTTCCTCAATTAGGTCTAGGCTTTTCTCTAGTATACTATCATTACTACTTGGGATGAAAGAGCTCGCTCTCAACGTCGGAAACCCAGTTTCCAAAGGGATCACGGCCTCGGCTCCATAAGTCATGGAGTATGGCATTTCTCCGGTGGATCTTCGTGGTGTAGTTCGATATGTCCACAGAACATGTGGCAATTCTTCCACCCATCTTCCCTTTGCATCATCCAGCCTCTTCTTGAGTCCACTTGCGATAACTTTATTAACTGCCTCGATTTGCCCATTCCCCCACAGATAAGCTAGAGTGGAGTATCTATTCATGATGCCTAGGTCACAACAGTATTTTCTGAAGGCCTTACTATCAAACTGCAAGCCATTGTCTGAAATAAGAGTATGGGGTATTCCAAACCTAGTGACAATGTTCTTCCAAACAAACTTCTTTGCATCTACGTCTCTAATGTTTGACAAAGGCTCAGCTTCAACCCATTTGGTAAAGTAATCGGTCCTTACGAGTAACCACATTTTATTTCCTACAGCCTTTAGGAAAGGCCCTACAATATCCAATCCCCATTAAGCGAACGGCCAAGGACTAGACAAAGGGTTAAGTACACCACCAGGCTGATGGATGTTAGGAGCAAATCTCTAGCATTGGTCGCATTATTTCGCGTAATCCTGGGCCTCTCTCTACATATTAGGCCACCAATACCCCTGGGTTAGAGCTCTGTGAGCTAAAGACCTTCCCCCCATATGACTTCCACAAATCCCTTCGTGCAGTTCTTCCAAAAGTGATTCAGTTGCTACAGAATGTATACACAACAAGTATGGTCCAAAAAAGGAGTGTTTGTATAGCTTTTGATCCTCAGACGACTAGAATCGAGGTGCCTTTCTGCGAACTTTATCTGCTTCAGATCTCTCCTCGGGCAAGACATCACTCTTAAGAAAGGATACTACAGGATCCATCCAACTAGGTCCGAGCCTAACTTGATGAATATGGACAGCATCTCCAGCCGTCCGAGCATGTTTAAACAAATCTTCAACAAGAATGACCCAGGGAAAACCTTGCGCCGAAGATGTTGCAAGTGTAGTTAATGAATCAGCATGTGTGTTTCTACTCCTAGATATATGCATCAAGGTAAAAGAATCAAGTTTGGATTGCAAATATCTGACCCGGGTTAGATATTCTTGCATTCTTGGATCTCTAGCCGTTAATGTCCCCACCACTTGGCCCACGACTAATTGAGAATCCGAGAACATTTGGACTGATTTTCCCCCTATTTTCTGAACCATATCCATTCTGACCAATAAAGTCTCATATTCCACCTTATTGTTGGTAGCCGAGAATCCCAATCTCAGCGACTTCTCAAATGTAAGCCCCTCCGGAGACACAAGAACTAGTCCCACACCTGATCCTCTTTGATTCCCCGCCCCATCAACATATACGTTCCATGTCACAAAGTCCTTGCACGAGATCACACCAACTAATTTTTCATCCATGTGCAACCTATTTGCACTTTCTTCTAATGAAGGTTCAGCGAATTCTGCCACCAAATCAGCGAGGACCAAGCCCTTGACAGAGGTGCGAGGCATATACTTAATATCAAAAGCCCCCAAGATAATTCCCCATTTAGCTACTCTCCCCGAGTAATCAGCACTACGCAATACCGACTTAAGAGGGATTTGAGTTAAAACAACAACTGTGTGGGATTGAAAATAGTGAGGAAGCTTACGGGTAGCATGCATTACGGCCAGAATCGCTTTCTCCAACAGCAAATAACGCACCTCAGCTTCATGCAGAGATTTACTCACATAGTAAACTGGTCTCTGTATACCACTATTGCCCCTTATTAGAACCAAACTGATGGCGTGAATGGCCATAGCTATATACTCAAACATGATTTCGTTTACCTCTGGCCGAGACATGATGGGTGGTCGAGAAATTTATTCTTTAAGTTGTTGAAAAGCTAAGACACACTCCTCGGTCCACTTGAATCCCTTCCACTTATTCAGTAATTGGAAGAAAGGTCTACACCTATCTGCGGATCGAGAGATAAACCATTTGAGAGCAGCAGTCATTCCAGTTAGCTTCTGAACTTCCTTTGGATTCCGAGGTGGTTGTAAATTGTTGATTGCCCTGACTTGTGCAAGATTTACTTCTATTCCTCTATGAGTCACCATGTAGCCTAGGAATTTACCAAAGCCTACACCAAAAGAGCATTTAGAGGCATTAAGGCGCAATTTGTACTTCCTCAGCGTCTGAAAGGTGTCATTCAAATCTTTCACATGCATAGGCACCATCTTGCTTTTCACCACCATATCATCCACATACACTTCAATAGTCTTTCCCAGCTACAACTCGAACATCTTGGTCATCATCCTTTGATAGGTAGCCCCTACGTTTTTCAAACCGAATGGCATCACCTTATAATGATAATTCCCCGTAGGGGTAATGAAGGTTGTCTTCTTCTAATCATCCAATGCCAAAGGTATTTGGTGATAACCTTGGAAATCATTCAAAAAACTCATCCAAGGATGTCCAACTGTAGCATCCACCAACTGATCTATACGAGGCATTGGAAATGAATCTTTAGGACAAGCCTTGTTCAGGTCTGTGAAGTCCACACACACTCTCCACTTCCCATTTTTCTTCTTCACCACCACTGTGTGCACCAACGACTCCGAATAAAAAACATCTTTGATTGCCCCGGCCCTTTTGAACTTGAGCACCTCTTCCTTAACGGCCTCGGCATGCTCCTTAGAGGAACGCCAAGGTGGTTGCCTCTTTTTAACAACGGTAGGATTGACATTCAAATGATGGCAAATGAAACTCAGATCAGCCCCAAGGGCTTCATAGGGATCCCACGCAAATACGTCTACATTCTTTTTCAAAAACGTAACCAATTCCATCTTCTCCTGGTGTGGTAGCCAAACACCAACCTAAAAGAACTTTTTAGGGTCATCGCCTATAAGAAACCTTTCTAATTCTTCACATGTTGCTTCCTCTACTGTCACTGCTTTAGGCACATCCAAAGACACTAATTGCTATAAGTCCTCCACAGCCGAGACCGAGGACCTAGTTCAGCCTGAAGCAGAATTGCAGCCGATATACACTGTCTTGCCACTGACTGGCTCCTAACAATTTCTTCAATCAGTTCCCCCAACGGGAACTTCACTTTGACATGTAGAGTTGAGGAAAAAGCACCCAAAGCATGCAGCCAAGGCCTTGCCACAATGGCCGTGTATAAGGAATAAGCGGCAACCACAATGAAATCCACATCAACCACTTTCGAACCTGATTGCACAGGCAAACGATTTTGTCCTTTTGGTATGACAGCTTTCCCTTCAAAACTTATTAATGGCGAATTATAAGCAGTAAGATCCTTGAGCTTTAAATTAAGCCCCTTAAATAAGTCAGGGTACATAATATCTGCACCGCTACCTTGATCAACCATCACTCTCTTCACATCATAGCCCCCTATCCTCAGAGTAACCACCAGAGCATCGTCATGCGATTGAATGGTCCCAATCTTATCTTCATCCGAGAAGCCCAAAATGGGCAGAGTATTCCCTTTAATCCTCTTCGGCTTCAAGCCAGACTCCTCGGTGAAAGTGCGTGACACAGACATCACCCTAGTAGGACAAGAGCCAGTCCTGCCAGGAGCAGCGAAAATGACATTAATTGTTCCCAAGGGGGGCCTGGATGAGTTGTTCTTTTGATTAACTGAACCTGAATGGCCTCCTTGCTCATCGGGATGATACAAAAATTGCTTCAACCTTCCTTCCCTAACAAACTACTCCAAATGGTTCCATAGTGTCCGACAATTCTCGGTGGTATGACCTACGTCCTGATGATAGTGGTAAATAAGATTCTGATTCTGATTCTGATAGCAGTGAAAATGACATTAATTGTTCCCAATGGGGGCCTGGATGAGTTGTTCTTTTGATTAACCAAACCTGAATGGCCTCCTTGCTCATCGGGATGATACAAAAATTGCCTCAACTTTCCTTCCCTAACCAACTGCTCCAAATGGTTCCATAGTGTCCGACAATTCTCGGTGGTATGACCTACGTCCTAATGATAGTGGCGAATGAGATTTTGATTCCGCTTCGTATGATCCCCGGCCATCTTATTGGGCCATTTGAAGTATGGTTCATTTCGGATTTTCTCCAACAACTGATGCACCGGTTCTCGAAATACAGTGTTGACTACCTGAGGAGTGGCTGAACCAAATTGCCCAGCGAAATCTCTCTTTGGCCTATTGTTATTGTATCTATCCAACCTGAAATCCCTCCTCTCTTGAGGGATAACCTTTGCCTTCCCCTTACCTTGCTGCTGATCGTCCTTAACCCGTTTGTACTCATCAATATGATCCATGAGCCGACATACACTCTGTACAGGCTTTTTGGTCAGAGATTTCCTCAAGTTGTGCTCAGTTGGAAAGCCCACCTTGAAAGTGTTAATCGCCACCTCATCAAAATCGTCATCGATTTCATTAAACATCTCCTAGTATCTATCAGAATATGTTTTCAAGGTCTCTCCCTCCCTCATGGCCATGGACAATAATGAGTCCAAAGGCCGAGGAACTCTACTGCAAGTGATGAAACGTGACCCAAATGCCTTAGTGAGTTCCATGAAAGAATCAATAGAACCCGCCTTCAAGCCATTAAACCATCTCATCGCAATAGGCCCCAAGCTAGAAGGGAAGACTTTGCACATTAAAGTTTCATTTTTAGAGTGTACTGCCATCCTCTGATTGAAATGACTCACATGTTCCACAGGGTCTGTTCTACCATTATAAATGGTGAACGTGGGCTGAGTGAACCATCGTGGAAGCTTCCCCCTCTTGATCCTACATATGAAAGGTGACTTGAAGATTTGATACAACGCCCTGCTCATGGCATCATTGCCCAAGCCCCTGGAGGAAGACTTCTTGCCCTTACAACCATGAAGATCATCTTTCTCATATAAGAAAGTTTCACTATGATGAGTTCTGGACCTTGGCTTGTAACTACTACCTTGGGAGCCCTCAGAAGAAGGATCAGAAAGAGATGGTGTTCACCTCCATCTTGCATAACGTAGCTTCTTCTTCAGGTGATCAATCTCCTTTTGCACGGCCTTCACATCGTCCTCATGGGGGATTCTGCTTCCACCCCGCGAACAGCTCCCACCGGTGTGCACCGTATGCACACTGCCCTCTCGATCTCTTTCTCGCTCAAGATGTTGGAAATGATCCTCATGTTGGGACCCCAAAGACTCTGCATGATGTGGACCTGAGCCTGCCATAGTGTTCCAATCCTTCAACACAAGATTTCCCACAAATGGTGCCAATTGTAAGTGCACA
Organism: Castanea sativa; assembly: GCF_040712315.1. Classification (NCBI taxonomy): domain Eukaryota; kingdom Viridiplantae; phylum Streptophyta; class Magnoliopsida; order Fagales; family Fagaceae; genus Castanea; species Castanea sativa. Next base: position 31,423,163 of record NC_134024.1, on the reverse strand, counting down.
ATTTGTACCTGGACCCAACTGCGTGATGGGTTCAGGCCCAAAAAGCCCTATACAATCAAATTTGTAGAGCGTGGGCTTGAAACCTAAGTTATATGGATATTGGACAAAAAATATAGTAGGCTAGATTGCCACTATCTACACAATCAATAGAAAAAATAACAAAAATTCTCCTTGGACATAAGCCGAGGATGACTTGTATTACCTTTTCTTCTTCAAATAATAGAGTAAAATTGAAAATGATGTGTACAGTGCTTTCTTTCTTTCTTTTCTTTTCTTCTTTGTCCCCCCTTTTTCTCTATCCCCCACCTCTAATATGCCTCTCTTCTCCCTTTATATCATCCTCTTCCTTCTCTCCATCTTCCACGTATGGATCAAATCAATGATCTAGATACTTGTCCCATCCACCGCCCTCTGGAAGTCTTCAAACAACAACTGTAAGGCTGATTTATACTGTTCAGATGTCATTTCTCCATTAATGCGGCCAGAAAGGTAGGTGCAGAGTCTTTAATGCGGTGGTAGCAGCTTTTTCCCTGATATTTCTCATTCGTTCTTCCTCTCTATAGCTGTGTGAAACATATCTGCACCCTACAGACCTTCCAGAATTCTCTTCCAAACACCATGACATGTCATACGATCTTCACTTGACTTAGTCGAGGAGATGCCCCTCTTGGGACTACCACATCAACCTTTCTAGCAAGAGCTTGCTTGTGAACTTCAAGGCTCTGCTCGGACAAATTAATACCTCTAAATTAGGCCCAAGGTCCAAAAGCATATTTTGACCATTCTGCTCCCACATCTGCAATTTGGTGAAGCCATGTGGCGCAATCACGGCGTCTAAGCCCAACTTTTATTATTATTATTATTATTATTATCATATACTATATATAATAGCAGAAGTCTTTCCCTGCAATTATGGAGGTGCTGCCATGTAGGAAAAATGCTCATCTAAAATGCAGCCACGTTTAAGTTAAAAAGCGATAAATTACATTGTTCGGTAATACTACAACACCATTTAAAAGCCTCTCATTATAAAGGATAAAAAAAAAATTAACTGGTTAAAATTAGATGTACACCAAGATAGAAATAGAGAGAGGCGATGAGGACACGGAGAAAGAAGCAGAGAAAGAGAGAGGCGATGAAATCAAAAAGTTTCAAAAAACGATTTTGCAAACCCAAAACCTAGGTAGAACGATAAACAAAGAAGGCACAAAGTGGGGAGGGGAGAGAGAAAAATCTGCCACCATAAGAGAGACAGGCCGTGTACCCATAACCAGTAAAGTTATTGTTTTTATTTTTGTTTTTTTCCTTTTCATTTTCAAATCTGGGAATTGAATATAATATAGGTTTGAATTTCTTGGTTGGATTGGTTTAGATTTAGATTTTTTAATAATTTACTCATACGCTACACATAACTTATCCCCTTTCATCCGTCCTTCTTCTCGCTGCCACTCTCTAATATGCAAACACAAATCATGAGATAGAGTTCGTAAGAGGAACAAAGATCTAAGTGCCATAAACTCCGTCAATCAGGCCATTTACCTGCCATCATCAGATCATCGAAATTGCCACTAGTAATTTTTTCCCCCTTTCTTAGATTTGGGTATGAAATATGACTTAGTTTTTGGGTATTTTGGTTGGATAGGTATAAATTTAGATGTTTACTTTGATGTTTTGGGACATTCTGTTATGATTTGTAGATTTCAGATTTTGATGTTGTTTGTTTTTTTATGGATATGTTTATTCAAGAGATAAGAGTCCCTAAGGTTCATAGAGAAATCTAAGGGTCACCCCTATGAAAGCCGCCACCCGTTATTATTAAATTCCATCACTGTCAGATTTCTAAAACCTCTACTAGTAATTTAAAGAAATAAATAATTGTGTTTTATATAGGTTTTGATTGGCTTAGTTTTGATTAGGTATTTGGGTTAATATTAGGCTTAGGTTTTTTTTGCGGAAGAACAAAAATTCACACCATTCTTTTATGTTTTTTTAATTTAAATAATAGATAATTCCCTCTTCTTTATGTTTTGGTTTCCTATGTTCTTTTTTGTGGTTGTCAAATTATTTAAGGTTTTTCTTTTTCTCTCTTAATTAAGCTTTTTCTTGCAGTTGCGATATAAATGACAAAGATTTCACAGATCATATTGTTTGAGGCAAGTAATTTCTTCACAATGAGTATTAGCAAATTAACAACAAGCTTTTCGAATTCCCCCTTTTATATTATTTTCACCTTAATTGTTTTATTTCCTGCATTGCACAATGAACCAAATTACTTTTTTTTTTAAGACTCACCCAATCTCATTATATCTCAAGGTCAAGGTATTTTGTCCTTTTTATGTTCTTTTCTCCTTATTCTTTAAATGGTTTTCTTTTTGTCTACATGAATATTAGATGGGTATAGAATCTCTAGAAAACCACCATATTCTCCCTCTCTCAAATTTTGCCGTTTGTTATATGCACACAAAGTGTTTAATAAAATAGCTTCATTTTTCCTAGGGGTGGCAATTCGTGTTTGCGTGTCGGGTTCGTGTCGTGTCAAGTCATGAGTATTCGACTACATAGGTCAACACTAACCCGACCTGTTTATTAAACGGGTCAAGATTTCTCAACCCTAACACGACCCATTTATTAAACGGGTCAGTCGTGTCGACCTGTTTATCATATTTTATCAAAATGAAAAATAAAAATTAATGAAAAAACAAACAAATAAATATTTTTAATATAAAATTTAGAACTAACGAGTAACTGCATCACAAATAATCATTCAAAGTTAAAGCATATCCCAATATCACAAATAATCAATCACAATATGTCAAAGAAAATAAATCACAACAACTAATAAGTTTATATACCTAGAGTTTGAAGGGTATATTGGTAAAATATCATTTAATTAAACGGGTCAGACGGGTCAAACAGGTTCTATGTGTTCAACCCTAACCCAACCCATTTATTAAACGGGTTAGTCGTGTCAACCTGAATATGACACGAACCCGTTAAGCCTCAACCCATAACCTGCTAATTTCGTGTCGTGTCGTGTCGGGTTCGCGGGTCGTGTCAAATTTTGCCACCCCTAATTTTTCCCCCTTTTAACTTCAACGGACTTTAGTATAACTATATGAAAGGTTTGTTGTAGACTGTTGTCCTCTTGGTTGCTATGTTTTGTGAAGTTGAGGTGGATCAATGAAAAGGGTTTTGGATAAAATGGAAGGTTCGTTGCAGTCCTGTCAGTTTAAATTATTTTGGTTGTTTTAGTTGCACACCTCTAATTAGTGGCATTTATCTATAAGAAACTGTAAACTTATATTGATCTATCAAAAATAAAATTTGCATTTCTTTCAAGTTGCTTTATCCAGGGGTTTTCTTTTTTTTCTAAATGTTAAAAAAAAAAATGTTTTGATAGGAGCATTGCTAATTTTTTTATATCATGTCTCTGAATGCAAGTAATCTTATCCTAAAATTTTAGCTTTTTTCTGGTTGGTTTTCTCCGCGTGAGTGTCTTCGTTTGCTTGAGCAGCTTCATACTCTGTGAGATTTAAATAATATTTTATGTTGTCTTTTGACATTGAAGCTACTGAATCTTGCATTACTAGCAATGAAGATAAGTTAATTAATTAACAATTTAACATCTTGATAACTCTGTTTCAGTTGACCAAAGTGAAAAGTTGAATCCATACTACTTACAGCTCTTTTGTCCTAATTTTGAAGGAATAATAGTCTCTACTTTCAACTTATGCTGAAGTCTGAAAGTTTTTCAGTTTCTCCTACAAAGCAATTTGGACATGTGTAGTAGTAAAGACAAATCTTTTTGTCTAGCTCTTGGTTTTGTGTAATTGATATTTTCAAGTAAAGAATTATCTTTTGGCTAACATTCAGAACACACTTTTGTTATGGCTGGGACGTGCACATTTTATAAAGATTTAGAAATATTATGTTTGATATATTTGAAGGTGATTACTTAATAAGTAGGGCTAATTGTCATGAATTTCACATTGAAATACATCTGAATCTACTCTTTCAACCGACGTAGGAATATTATGGTTGTCATATTTGCTAACTTCAAGATAAGAACATGCTATAATCCATTAAATTCATTTACTTTGAGAGTTATATCTAGGAAAACCTTTGAATTATCTATAATTGGGGAATTTCGCAATGTGTACGTGTTTTCGTTTGATTTGTTTAATATAAAAATTTATTTGACACATTCCCATTGAGACAACCTTTGAATTCTCCATTACTGGCGAGATTGGCAGATAGTGAATAAGTGTGTTTAAAAAAAAACTGACTAATGCATTCTCTTAAAGATTATTATTGTGGATGTTTATATGTAGAAGAGCATGAACTCTGAACCTTATTGAATAGTGATAGCAATGTTACGAACTACTAAATTATGAGTATTTGAACACGCACCCAATCAGATATCAATTAATGGATCAAATAGCATGCTAACTAATTTCCATCTTATCTATTTCTATATCTATACTATTATTTAAGTGGCTTCTCCTGTTTAGATTTCTCATTTTTTTAGTTCAAAAATGCCCTTATAATCCTATGTTTAAGTAAAGGATAATTCGGTAAAAATGCAACTCTAACTCCCACTAAAATATTGCTTAAAAAATAGGACCACTCTCTTGTTAATTTTCAAATTGCTTTATCCACTTATAAATTAGATTTTCATATAAAAATTATATATATACATATATATATAATAAAAACACTGAATTTTTTCTTTTGGCTAAAAAAAGCTTCATCTCACACACGAAACGCGTATGATGAGGCTAGTTTATACTACTATTTAAGCGGTTGCCCCTGTTTGGACCGGATTTTTTTTTTTGTTCCAAAATACTCCTACACCTCTAGGTTTAAGTAGAAACAAAACTAAATGATAGTTTGGTAAAAATATATGTCTAATTTGCACTAAAATATTGCCTACAAAATAGGAACACTCTTCTACTAATCCACTTCTTCAAAGTAACTACATGTTTATTGTTTTTTTTTTTTTAAATAGAAAAATAAGTTAAACACCCCACATTTATCCAAAAACAAATCTATATATATATATATATATATATAAATAAAATAAAATAAAATAAACTAAAGGACAATCCGGATTTTTTTTGTTCTAAAAGGCCCTTACATTCCTATGTTTAAGTAGAGACAAAACTAAAGGACAATCCTATAAAAATATAACCCTAACTTCCACTAAAACATTACCTAAAAAATAGGGTCACTTTCCTATTGATTTTCAAATTTATTTATCCACTTATAAATTAGATTCTCAAAATAAAAATTATATATATAATAAAAAACATAGTTTTTTTTTTTTTTTTTTTGCTACTACCACTAAAATTGCCCCTATAACCCTATGTTTGTAGTGACAAAACTAAAGAACAATTTGGTAAAAATGCAACTCTAACTCCCACTAAAACATTGCCTTAAAAATAAGATAACTTTCCTATTAATTTTTAAATTACTTTATCCACTTATAAATTTGATTTTTAAAATAAAAATTATATATATAAAATAAATAAAAAAAACACAAATTTTTTTTCCTACAAAATAGAACAGCTAAAAAAAAAAAAAACCCTCATCGCACGCACAAGCATGTGCGATGAGGCTATTTTATCTAAAGCATGTAACTTCACAGTTTTTCTATATTTTGCCTTTTCCTTTGTCTTGGTATTTTTAATGTTTATATGGTTTCATTCTAGATAAAAGTCTATGTTACAAAAATATATAACAAAACACAAAACTTATATTGCTTAGGATGTCTTCATCTTGATTTGATATTGATCATTAAATAGCATTATGATGTTTGAGCAATATGCATATATTTAGACACTTTTGGATGCACCATTTAATTAAATTGTCGATCATTGCAGGAAATAAAAAATGTTGTTGTGGTAAAATCAAAGAATGACAACTCCATTGAAAATCAGCAAATAGAAGTAGCATATACGTTTGCCAAATGCTTCATAAACGTCACGAGGCTACTAAATAGAATCCATCGAATAAGGAAATAATTGAATAGGGTACAAGAGCAACTTATTGCTAAACTTCTATGATATAACATTTATGTTAAGATGATTTATACGGCTATATAAGAATTTTTACGATATAAAATTTATAGAATTAGAGTTTATCTGTGGTTGATTTCACACACAATTAAATTGTAATTTCCTACTAAAATTTTATTGTATTTTATAGAAAGCATTCATATGATTTAACAAACTTTACATGTTTTAACATGACTAATACATAAAGTTCTCCTGTGCATTTGGGTTTATTTATGTAAATCTGAATGCATGTCAATTGCAAATACAATTGCATTTTTTTTATAGAAATTTATTGTTGATGATAAATGGTGATTTTAAAGAGTTAGGAGTTTGGTCATGCCAAATCAAAGAACCAATAAGATATTGTTAACTGGTACCATTCTTAATCTCCATGTCCTCTCTCTCAAATATCTCTCTATAATTTAATTCAATTTGTGCTTTTCAATATTAATGTTTTGTTCATCTTCTTATGCAAAAACTAATAACGGAAGTCATTCATTCTAGGTTAGTATGAAAGGTTTGGATGGAATACTAGGAGCTAGCTTGGGACTAGAAATCATTCTATAATTATTATGCTCCTAAAGGTAAGAAGCCAACGACTAGGACATCCAACTATTTGCAAAGGTGGTGCTACTGTTGTTATAGATAGAGGAAAAGGAAGGTTATAAGAAGTTTAAATAAAAAAAAAAAAAAAAAAGGGTATTTCTTTTCCCATTGTTAGGAAATTAAATTATGCAAAATATTGTTATTGATGTTGTTTTTGTTAATGTCATCAACCCAAAAGGTATAAGATACAGTGATTGATAATCTAAAGTGATTCTTACTTCCTAGAAATGCCAAAATTAACTATTGCACCTTAATTTGGGACTTCTCTGACTTGAATTGTTTAAAAAGTATGTATGTCTGAAGCAATTTAGTTATAATATTATACCTTTTTTTAAATCCTACTTGGTTTCTAAAGATAGCTTTTTCATTTATTCTTTGTTCGCTAATAGCTTCTTCTTTCTAATGGTTAAGTTTTCAATGACTACATCTTTGCAATATCAAAGGTAAAGTTGTTCTATATATGCAGATGCTAAAGGTACTATTGTGGCCACTGCTTCTAAAAAATAGCAACCTAAGGCTGTGGAAGGTAATCGAAAAATTCCAATAAGCTGTAAACTCAAATGGCAAAGAAGGTAAGCTGATGCAAATCAAGGAGCTGGTCATGCTGATCATACACGTGAAAATGGAGTTGAATTTGCACATGACCCTTGTCACTTCCTAGTTGCCCAATTACAAGACTTGGAGCTAAACGTTTCAAGGAAGCACTAAATGGGCTAGTCCAAGAGAATTGGGCTGATTCTGAAAAGACCAAGATGGGCTCAGATAATAATTAAGGCTTAGTCCATGTCATCAAAGCAATTAAAGATGCTAATTAGCATGTAAATTCGCACCCAGCATGGTCTGACCATTAAAGGGTGTTAAAATGCATTAAATCTAGTCATTTAACTATGTTTGACTACCTTTAAAAGTCCAAGAATCCAAAAAAACGTGGGAACTTGTTTAGGTTAATTTTTGTGTTGTTTTTAAAGCTGTAATTATGACTTTGCCTATTCTTGGAGCGTTGGTCCAGGTATATAGATGGGTAGTACGAATTTTAAAAATCAATTTTTGGTTTTCAAAAAAATTATTCTCCTTGTGAGGTCTTGTGTTCCTCTTGGTTCTTAAAAGAACTCTTGAACTTATCAAGTTAATCTTGTGGCGTTCGAACAACCAAACTTATCACCTTGATTCTTGAGAGTTTCTTAGGAATTCTTGGTGTGGCGTTTTCAATCCAACGTTGTCTTGGTTTCTCATCTAATTAGCTGATGGGTCAAGGCTCAACAAATCTTGTCTACACAATCTTGGGGTTCCAAACCATCATTGTTATCAGGTTTCATCACAATTGTTGGTGGAGTTCATATCATAAGCTACTAAATAAAAGTAATAGAATGAACCCTTTATGTATAAGTGTATATTTTTGGCAGCATATGCCTAAGTGTTTGCTAGCTTGGTTCCTTATTTCTATGCCATTACTCTTTTGGATGCATCACTTTGCTTACATGTTGTTATAGCGATTTGAATCTTTGCACTAAAAAAATGATTTTTTTTTTTTTTTTTTGCTTGCTATAATTTGAATTTGGTGTCTCTCCTTAGTTTCTCTTTGCTTGCACCATAATTGTCTCTAAGAACCTATATGTTTTTTCCCTAATAAAGTGAATTTTGTCTCATGTCCTTGGAATTGTGTTTGTTGACTCCAAGAACCTATATGTGTTTACTCTAACAAAGTGATTATTTTCTTATGTCCTTGGAATTTTGTTTGTTGCTATAATATGCTTGAATTATGGATTATTATTTTAATTGCCTTGGTCATTACAGGATGATTTCAAGAGGGAGAGAAAAACCAAAAGTTGATATAATGTGTTATCATGCAATTTTTTGTGGTGGTGTTTTCTTTTCTCATAGTTGTGGATTTGGGATGAAGACTGTTATCTTTGTTTTTACCAACGAAAGACTGCACTAGTGCAACACTATTTATTTATTTTTGTTAAATCATAATGAGGTATGCTATAGGGATGAAATGCTATAATGTTCTTTATGTTTAGTTTTTTGCAAAATTTCCATTTCTATAAATTGGTTGTTTAGTCATACCCTAGTCTATACTTTCTTTTTATTTATTTATTTTCTATATGTGTGTAAGTCTCCCTCCTAAAGACTTGAACCCTATTCCTTGCCCCACATACCCTGCCCTCTACTTAAAGTTGAGACAATGTCACTTATTCCTAAATATATGTAATTCTTTTTTTAGTAAAAATGGTAGGTGTATTGGAGGTGAGACTTGAGAGTGCAAAATTTTATGAAGTAACCATTTTGTAGGACTATCAAGCCATTTTGAATGCTGCCTAAAGGAGAAAAATAAAAATAAAATATAGTTTGCTAAGTGCTAACCATGATAATTGACAATAAGATTAGATTTGGGATTGGTTTAAAGTTTGATATATGTAACTAGAAAACACATCAAATTTGAATTGGGTTGAATAAAAAGTATTGACAATTTTAAAAAGTACAGAAAAGTTACCCCCAAAAAAAGAAAAAGAAAAAAAAAAGATTGTAATAAAAGTAACGTTGTGGAATACCCTGCGCATTGCGCGGATTAAAGACTAGTAATAACTAATAGTCGAAACATTTGACTTTTTGTTGACCATTCTTTATTACGTCATGTGACTACATAAATTTATGCCACACATGTACATTTAAAAACCGAATAATTGTATCTTTTCGTTTTCTTTATTAAGTTTTCTTTAAAAGAAAAACACCTCTTAAAAACTACAATTATAGACACAATGTTCTAGCTATTTGGCAGTTACAAATTTTGCATTTTTTATTTCCTTCTTAAGCTCTCTCTAAACGTTCTTCTCTCTTCCCCTTTGTAATGTCCCACACAACGTTTTGCCTACCATTTCTCTGTACATGTAAAAAACACATCATTTTTTTTTTTTAATAAAAAAAAAATCACACATCATTTAAGTGTGTAGAAAACAAACGTATCACTTAGAGAGAAGGGTTTTTTTTTTGGAAACAATGTGTAGAAACATAATAGCCATAGAGAGAAGGATTTTTTTTTTTTTTGGAAAGTAACAGTAAAACTCCACACCCCAAGCCCAGGCCCAGGCCCAGGCCCAGACCCACCATCTCCCACAAAAACACAATAAAGTTTTAAAACAAATCTCTCATGCTGATGCTAACATCTCCTTCCCCCAAAACCCAGATCCTCCCACCGCCGCTTCCGCCACCACTACATTGATTTCTCTCTGCCTCTCCATCAACCCATCATACTCTATATCGGAAATTATTTTTAGGTAATTAAAACATGTTTTTTTCTCTCCTTAATTTCTATATATTGCTCTCTCTCTCTCTCTCTCTCTATCCGCTGCATTTGTTCATGGAATTTTGTTGGTTTGTGGCTGTTTGTTGCTTTGGATTTAAGTTTTTTTGTTTTTGTTTTTTTTTCTTTGCAGATTTCCATGTGTTTGATAGAATGCTCAGGTGTTTGTTCTCTGTTAGTGTTGGTAGTAATGGTTGTAATAAATGCATTTTTTGTTACAAAGGAGCTTGCGCAGGCCTTGAGAGAGAAAAAAAAAAAAAAAAGAACCCTCGGTTATATTAAGGCTGGTGTTGCTGCAACATGGTACTCTCTTTTCTTTTTTAAATTCTCTCTTTTATAGAGTCTTTTGGAAGTTTTGCAATGATTCATGACTATTGCACTTGCACTACTACTATTTTAAAGTAGAGTAAAAGATTATTCTCATTGATTGTAAAAGCATATTCCAGGAGGTAAACATTACCAGTAAGTTTATAATCTTTTAAATTTGATTTAGGGTTTAGGGATAGCTATAAGCATAAGCCTACCATGTGCCTTTTTTTTATTTTTTCTATGCTAATCAGCCTTGCCTTAACTCTGTTTTATATGTTGTAGGTATAAACATTTAATAATTAAAGATACTAATGACAATCTCGATTTCTTTGTAATTTGTTGCTGGGAGGAGGTCAAATTTATTTTTGTTAGTTCTGTAGTTCTGGGGAGAAGTTAGTGTCAGGTTGGTGTGTGTATATATGGGAGTTTTTGTTTTATTTTTTTTGGCGTACACTATTACATGGATACAACTTAAATTCTTTAATCAAACCATGGTTGTTGGTGATCATCTCCTTTAAAATATCTCTCTTTCAATTCATGGTTGGTGGTGTCTAGAATTTGTATTGCAACTCAAGACTGTTGTGTTGGTAAGTTGATGTTAAGTTTAGTAGTTAGATGGTTATACTGGTGTGATGATTTTGAGTGTTGTGTGAAACTTTGTGGAGCTTAGAAACCTATATTTATGTTAGATTTATATGCACAGTTCGATTTTTATGTTGGCATTAAGAATTCTTAGTTTTTGCTCTATTTACATAATATTAGACCTTTTTTTTATATTTGCATTTAGATTTAATTTAAGTTTCTGGGTTATCTCAAGCTTGGATTTATATTTAGTTTAATTGTTTCATATTGTGGTTTATATTAGTGGAGAGAAAATCCATCTAGGATTTTAGAGTTTTTTTTTTTTTTGGAGAGTCCAATAATAGTGCCCTGTTCCATTGTTAATAACTTAGTTATGTGCTGTGTAAGGAGTTTTGCACAAAAAAATAAAAAAATAAAAATAAGGTGATGGCTGGAATGAATAATACAAGTTAAGGTTTCTACTGTACTTGATGCTCATCTTTTAGGATAGTTATGATATTTCATGTCCTTTTATTAGACGTACATCCTTGGCATGCCCTTGATTGTGAGATTGCCTGAATGTCTTTTCAAAAATAAAAGGAGCTGTTTATGCTACTCAATAATGCTATAACTTAACAACCAAAAATACTCTTCTATTTTTTTACCTTGGTTATTTTGGAAATATCCTTTGGTGGCATGGGATAAGGTGTGTTTACCCGTTGAGATGGGTGGTTTGGGGATAAGAAAAGTGGTGTCGTTTAATCAGGCTTTATTAGGGAAGTGGCTGTGGAGATATGGCCATGAAGTTACCCACCTATAGTGTCGTGTTATCTCTTCAAAATATGGCGAGGGACAAAGGGGGTGGAGGACTAACGTTTGCAGGAGGTCCCATGGGTGTGGCCTATGGAGAAGCATTAATGAAGGTTGGGAGAGCTTTTCTAAGCATCTGTCTTTTGTAGTGGGGGAAGGCACTCGTATCCGCTTTTGGCATGACAGGTGGATTGGTGACACTACTCTAAAAGTTCTCTATCCTGAGCTCTATGTGTGTTCAACGGTCAAGGATACCTGTATCTTTGAGGTTTTGTGGATTCCAGAAGGGGGTAATGTTAGAGTGTGAAATTTAACGTTTTATAGAGCTTTTGAAGATTGGGAGTTGGCTGCTTCGTATTCTCTTCTTCGGCTCATCCAAACTCGTATTTCTCAGGGTAGTAGGAGAGATACCCTTTACTGGCGGTTTAAAGGGGATGGTAAGTTTGACACTCAGTCTTACTACCTTGCGATCCAGGGTGCTTCGAATTCTTGGCTTCCTTGGAGGGGGGTTTGGAAACCAAAGATCCCTAAGCACGTGGCGTTCTTTCTGTGGTCTGCTGCTCATGGCCGGATCCTCACTTTGGATAACCTTATGCTTAAGGGACGCCCTTTGGCTAATAGGTATTGTATGTGTTGCAGTGACGGGGAGTTGGTTAACCACCTTCTTTTCTATTACCCTGTTACTCATTCCCTATGGACTTGTTTGCTTCAGGCATTTGGTATCCTGTGGGTTATGCCAGGATCGGTGGCGGGTTTGATATCTAGTTAGCATCAGTGGCATGGGAAGCAAAAGTCGGACATATGGAATTAGGTTACAGGGTGCTTAATGTGGACTGTGTGGTTGGAATGAAATCGTCGATCCTTTGAGGACAAAGAGAAGACGTTGGTTGAGTTAAAACTTTCATGCCAGCATAGTCTTTTGGAGTGGTCTCGTTGTTGGGGTTTTACTAATTGTTCTTCTCTCTCTGAGTTTTTGTCCTCCCTTAGCTTAGTTTCCTGATAGCTTATTTCTTGTTGTTCATCATCATGAACTTCTTGTATGTCTTTTTTTACTATCATTTATAAAAGCTTTCTGATTACCTATCCAAAAAAAAAAGTGTTGTGGCTTATTTGAGAAGAGGTAGGAGAAGTCTGTTGATTCTATGTTGAAGAAAGCTAAAGTGATAATTCTTTAATGATTTTCTTTTCCATAATTTGCCATATTGATTGGTTATCAATCATAGAGTTCATATGCTACCACCTGAGTGTTTATTAGGTTTTTAGTTTCTGGGTTTTGTTTTATAGTTCTCAAGTTCCCTTTGTGGCAAAAGGAAAAAGGTGGCTGAACATCATAGAGATTCTTGGTAATCTTTCGTGGACTGACAAATTGATTGATTTTGATAGCAACCCAGATTCCAAATTCTTATCTTTTTGGGGTTCATGACATCCACATGGAGGAGGCTACCAGGAGGAGTGGCTCTCCTCCTCTACTCTCTTCTATGTCACTCTTATTTCTTTTTGGTTTGATTGTGTTTTGTTGTGTTAAATCATTTACAATATATATATTTATGATCACATCACATGTTACATGTATCATATATTTTTAGATCTAATTCCTTTGCTCTAAAAGATTGAAAATTTATCTAAAATTTGTAGAGGCTTAAAAAGTAAAAACTGATCGCTCATAGACTTTTGTATTTGGGACCGTCATAGACTTTTGTATTTGACTACATAATATTTTCTGTTTTATAGATGAAAGCATGCACACAAAATCTTCTAGCAACCAAGAAGAAAAATTGATGTGAGAGAAGAAATGGTGGTGGCAGAGTTGCCTTCCTGTCTAAAAATCTTCTATTATTGGTATTATAATATAAATGATCCTAATTTTGTACGATGCTTCCCTTCTTTTGTTTTATTATCTGATAATCAGGGAGTTGCAACTCATGGTATTTCTTCTTAATTTGTTGCTGACTAAGTAGTTCAAATTTCAAACCCCTCCCTTAGAAACCTCTATGCACCCAAATCCCAATATGCGGGGAGATACCATCCCGCCTACAAAGGCAATGTCTTTGATAGAGATGGTGAAGGCTCAGCACGATGAAATGGTGCCTTTGGGATGAGGTGAGACATTATATTGAAGAAGATGAGAAGTTGACAGTTTACATGAAGCGATAAGGCATTTGAAATAAAGCTTTATTCATATGAAAATCATTGTATTAAATTTAGTCGGTCGAATTTCGATTTAGATGAATGGATAGCTCAAAACACTGTGTAAGGGTGTGTGTGTCTGTCTATACATACATATATATATACATACATATATATATATATATATATATAATTTTTTTTTCTTTTGCTCCCCTTAGATGTTGTTACACTCTATATATTTTGGTTGCTGCATCATTATACCATAGAAGTCTTGCCGATTGAAGACTTAGTACTTTCTTTATCACAGAACAAAAAAATAAAAATAAAAATTCAAGTTCT